>NC_089593.1:13224788-13409429 GCF_019320115.1 Miscanthus floridulus | reverse complement strand
TAGCTGAGGGATTCAAGGGTCGCAGGCAGCTTCCCTATGCTCACTGGATCACGTTCCTCATCCGCAGAGTTGTGATTGATAAGCCCCCTGGCATGATGGATGAGTATACAGGTGCCACTACAGAGTTCCCAGCTTACAACCTATCATAGAGGATCAGACACGCCACTCCTCAGGCACCTAGTCAGCCTAGCCGTCGCCCCAATGTGCCAGAGTCTGCAGCTCAGCAGGATGAGATCATTAGAGGGATTGCAGCCACTGAGGAGGAGGAGCTAGAGGCACAGCAGGAGGTGAGCGAGTATAGTGACAGCTCCGATGATGACTACCAGCCTATACCTCAGATGCCTCCACGCAGACACGATGCAGAGGCAGGTAGCTCCAGTTCTGCTCCACCTGCTCCACAGACAGACCCTGCTCTCATTGCTATTCTTGAGCGGATGCAACAGGATCAGACACGACAGGCACAGGAGACAGCTACAAACTTCGCACAGTTTCAGGCTCGTCAGGACGAGTTTCAGCGGCAGCAACAGCTCCTTCAGCACCAGCACTTACTTATGCAGCAGTAGCTCATGGGATTCATGCAGCATGTAGTGACAGCCATTGGGATCCCACTGCCACAGACTTCGCCCCAGCTTGCACAGCCTCCTACCACTTCGACGACTCCAGTAGTACAGCCCATCGGGCTTCAGAGTCAGGGACAGCCTCCAGCTCAGTTTCCTTCACCTCCTGTACAGGTGTCCCAGTGGTTAGCCTCACCTGGTGTAGCCCCGCAGTTCACTCCTTATCACACGGGTTTCTCACCAGAGCAGACTTCCTCACTATTCGTGCCTGAGTCGTTAGTCTCTAGGAGTCTTGGAGCATCATTCAGCGAGTTGACCGGCATGCCTACTCCGCCTCACATGCATACTGCCGGTCCGTCTATAGCAGCTCCAGCTATCATGACTACTCAGAGGCTCCCCTCGTCTGTCGCCTCATCAGATCCTACGACAGACATACTTGCAGCTTCATAGGCAGCACCAGCCCCAGCTCAGACCCAGACCGCTTCAGAGACACTTCCTGCTTTAGAGGGTCAGTCAGTTCAGAGCTCAGGGTCAGATGATGATGGCGCCCAGTTCCACCTTGCTCCACGTACTTCAGCGCCCGACTCGTCCGCTGCAGCCCCACCGTCCGACCCCTAGGTTTTGGTGTTTGACGCTAAAGGGGGAGAGGGTTTGAGTATGTAGACTTAGGGGGAGCGAGTTTCAGGGGGAGCTAGTTATCTAGTATTAGCTTATTATATACATTTGGAGTTTTATTTGTGTGATACACTATTACTTATGCATTCGTGTGTTTACTTTCATGCATACTTTTATATATATGTGATAGTGCTATCTACGTGGTTGTGATATTTGACATGTGTGACTTCTACTTTGCTTTATCTATATGTCATATCACCTGTGTAATGCTCATTTGTTTTTGCTTCCGCGTTTACACTTCGAAGCAAATGAGCTTTGTTATTTGTACTCATGCTTAATTCATATTCTTTGAGTACATTGTGTTGGCTTGGGTCATATAAGCGTAACTAACTCTTTTGGTCTTATTGACAAAAGCTTATATGAACCAAGCCCGTCAAAAACCTCACTCCATAACATACTCGAGGTGGTATTGTCATCAATCACCAAAAAGGGGGAGATTGAAAGCATCTAGGCCCCTAATTGGATTTCGGTGATTAATGTCAATACAAGATTACTATGACTAACGTGTGTTTTGCAGAGACAATTAAGTTAGGTCATGGTAATGGAGATCGATTGGGCAATCGAGGTTGTCATGCCCCTACGATGGAAATCGTTTCGGTTTTCAAAGGTTGGATGACAAGGTTAAGGATAACTAGTTCTAAGTGTCAATTGGAGTTGGAAAGACACTTAGAGTAGTTTAGGACTTTGTTTTTCCTTTGGCCGTACTATGAAGGGGGGTATGAATGGGTAGCTTGACCTAGTTGAGTCTAGTGAGTTAGGTGTGGTGCACACTTGTTAAAACTAGCTCTAGGTAGCTCCTATGAATGCCTAAGATCCTTTGGAGCAAACTTCATTCACATATGTTCGAAAGTTGGAAGTGAATGGAGGGTCAAACACTGACCGGACGCTGGCTCCGGTGCGACCGGACGCTGGCCGCAGGGTCTGGTCAGTTCATTTGACCGTGAAGATCAAGTCTGGTGTGACCGGATGCTGGAAGGTCATGTGACCGGACGCTAAGGGCCAGCGTCCGGTCAACTCCAGTAAGGGTCCAGACTTGGGAAAAAGTGACCGGACGCGTCCGGTCAGTGTGACCGGACCCTAAGTATCCAGCGTCCGGTCGTTTACAGTAAGCATCCAAGAGCGACCGGACGTGTCCGGTCGGTACTGACCGGACCCTGACAGCGTCCGGTCATCACTTGAAAACTGTTCGCGGGTTGAACTGACCGGAGCATCCGGTCATAGCGATCGGAGCGTCCGGTCGTCCCGTAGAGGCTCATAACGGTTCGTTTTTCAGGCTGGCTTATAAATAGTAGCTCCACTCGTGAGTGGAGCATCTTTTGCTCATTCCAACAGCTGAGAAACACGTTTGTGAGTGCCAAGAAGAGCAAGGTCCTAGTGAGGTGTTCGTGATTTGAGAATCCAAGAGAGTAGCCTCACTAGCAAATCAAGAGTAGCAAAGTGTGCATCCATCTTCTCATTAGGCTTCGCGTGGTCAAGTGAGAGTTCGTGCTTGTTACTTTTGGTGATCGCCATCACCTAGACGGCTTGGTGGTGATTGGGAGTTTGGTGTTCACCCGGCGGAGCTTGTGGGTGACCCAACTGAAGTTGTGAGCGGCTTTGGGTGATTCGCCGCGACAGAGTGTCGAAGAATCAACCCGTAGAGAGCACTTGATCCTTGCGCGGATCAAGGGGGAGCTACACCCTTGCGCGGGTGCTCCAACGAGGACTAGTGGGGAGTGGCGACTCTCCGATACCTCGGCAAAACATCGCCGCGTTTCTTTCTCTCTCTATTTACTTTGAGCACTTACTTTGAGCATTTACTTTGAGCAATTCAATACTTGTTTTTTTACATCTATAGAATTGCTTGCTAGAGTAAGTTTGGAACTTAGGTTGCGAGGTTGTTGTGCATTAGTTTGATATAAACACTTTTCTAGGCACAAGGGGTTAATTGGGCTATCCGTAGGATTTGATTATTGCAAGAGAATTTAGAATTAGCCCAATTCACCCCCCTCTTGGGCATCTTGATCCTTTCAGTTAGGGTTAGTGATTTAGGATAGTTAGGTTAGTGAATTTGTTTATTTAGGTAGGTAGTTTTTAGGTTTGAGATTGTGTGTTGTAGTATAGTTAAGGTTTGGTTAGGTAGTTAGGGTTTAGGTTACTGTTAGTTAGGATTTTGGGTTTATGAATTGATTAGGTATTTATTATTTAGTTTATAGTTAGTTATTTAGTTATGGATTTTAGGTATAGATACTAGTTTTCAAGTGTCGGTACTTAGTAGTGCGTGATACGTCGATTTGGATGACTTGATGATGTTTCGTTAAATGCTTATTTTCTTAGTGAAGTTGTTTAATATGTCTGTTAATGTTACTTTGAATATATACATGTACTTTCATATTGTGTTCGTATTGCATAACAAGTAGTTCAAATTTTACAATGCTACGTAATGTTAATTTGAATATTGTTAATTTGAATACTCTAACCCTTTGTTTATCAATTTATAACAGGATGGCCCCTCCCACGCAGCACCCATTGTATCCCATTCTTGAGGTGGAGTACGACGACCAACACCGAGCACACATCTTGAGTGACACCGATGCAGAGGTGGCCTTGCCTCCTTTGAGGCCCCGCATGCACACCAGGGCACACCAGTGGGACGAGCGTTATGCGCCGTATATACGGCGTGCCGACTTCCTCGAGCTTATCCGTGTTGTCAACTACGGTTTTTCGCCCCTTGACCCAGCACTAGTTACTGCAGTTGTAGACAGGTGCGAGTGACTTCTTTGTACTTAAACATTCTTATAACAAATTTGAGTCAACTAACAGTCGTTTTATTCTTATAATAGGTGGAGGCATGAGACCCACACGTTCCACCTACCTTGTGGCGAGATGACCTTGACCATGCAGGACGTGAAGGCTATCTTTGGAATTTGGTTGGGAGGACTTCCTAGTGATGTGTATAGTTGTACAACTATCACTAGGAGGGAGCTGGTGGCTCAGTTCACTAGGCTTTCTTCCACCGGACGATGAGGTTTCAAAGAAAAATAAGTGAGCAATTTAAGCCTATTTAATACTTGCATTGCTTTCCTACAGCCATCGGGTCTTATTTTCTTTGGTGAATTTTAGGAAAAAGTTCTAGTATTTCGTCGTCCTAGATCATAGAACACTTTGTTTACTTTGGACCCACAGGCTGAGGAGGCTCAGATCGACATATTCGCTAGAGTGTAGCTCTGGCACTTCCTTGGTGCTTTCCTCTTCCCAGACGCCTCGAGCAACACCATCAAGCTAGATCTTCCTTGACATACTACGCCAGTCATGGGAGAACATAGCGGTGTACAGCTGGGGCAACGCAGTCCTGGCATGGACGTATCGACAACTATGCGTTGCTTGCCGTCGCACCTCAAGGTATACGAACCTTGGAGGTTGCTCCTACCTACTACAGGTTTGGTGTTGGGAACGATGGTCCGTTGGGAGGTCCCTTAATACTGGTTTACCGGTAAGTACTTTGGTTCACTATATTCTTCGAGGCAGTTATATATGATGAAATTATTAATGGCTAATTCATTATCGTTTTCAATACAACAATGGAACGAGAAGGATACACTCCCTATAGCACTGTATATCTGGACGGAAGCAGAGTTAGTTAGAGGGAAAACGAGGTGCAAGTACATGGAGTACACGGACGGTCTCGACGTCCTCACACAGCACCAGGTTACGCTCTCTTTACTATCATACATGTGTCTTGTTCGATGTACACTATATCACAACCTAACTCAATTATGAAATGTTCAGGTGCATTGGTGTCCTTGGGATGCTCCGGAGCTCAAGTACTGTCTGAGTCCTGTCACTAGGGATGAGTCAGATGAGTATCGCTGCAACGTCTCTCTTATTTTCTTCCACGTGGTCGAGATTCACTTGCTCATTAGGGTCTGTAGACAGTTTGGAAGAATCACAGGCTACCCACCACCGCTTTACTCCACCAACCAAGAATTGCACGGGTGCATTATCGATTAATAACAAAGCTACAATTCAGAGGTGTGTGTGGCACAACTAACATCATTTTGTTGCAGGTATGACCATAGGAAGAAGTATAAGACCAAGGATTGGCGCATGACACACAACACGTACATCCACTTGTGGTAGAACAGGGAACAATAGCCGGTCTATGCAGGTCCCCTACACGACCAGCACAACTTCAACGAGTACCTGCGATGGCTTCACAGGTCTACGAGGACACATATCAAGCCCCCGTACACTGAGGAGGCGATTGACGAGGACTCGGAGGAAGATGTGATCGAAGATGTGTACGACGTTGCCACTAGGGCCGGCACACAGCTATAGAGAGCCCCGCTTCAAAGATACGTGGTAAGATACTTGAATAGTATAATTTGTTATCCATTTGGTATTAAGTATGTTTAATAAAATTATCCAACCGCATTTCTATACCCAGGCGACACAATTGTCAAGGATGTCCAACGAAGCAGCGTTTCGGCTTCACGAGTCTAGAGGGCAGGGGCCAGGCATTCTCGAGGCTTTTGTGGAGGTAAACATAAACTTGTCCATTCTAAAAATGTTTCTTTAGTGTATATGCGTTTGGGAAATGCACTAATTTTAACGTCTATTTATGCAGAAGGTGAAAAAGAGATGTAGGAAGCTAGCTCAGAAGCCGAGCTACATGGACACTCCTTAGGAGGAACCGGCAGTCCCGGCGTGGTCGGGTGGCACGTCTTCTAGATCTTTGAGCACACCAGTCGGCTCTTCTTAGCTGGTGATAGGTGCCACTTCCACAGTGTGTACACCACCACATCATAGCGCTAGGAAGGACCCTGCAACCGAGGACGACGAGGACGACGATGACGACGATGACCCCCCGGGCTTCCGCAGATAGCACCACCAGTGGGACGATTGGTCGCAGGACGAGATCGGTATATCTCAGCTAGGTGGTGCCCCGCTTGGTACCCAATGAGCCTCACATGTACTAACAAAGGTAGTTTCTTTAAATACGTAGGCTCCATGAACTAACGATCATAAAGATTATAAGTAATCGTGCATATCATATACTTGCAGGGTACGAGCCGTACGCACCGGCAACGCGACCGTACACCAATGTTGGCTACACTCCCAATGTGTTGCCAACAAATCCGAAGAGACAGAGGCGTCCAAGGGATCCTTACACTTCTGGGTCTTAGTTTGTTAGGTCGAACGAATATTATCGTCCGAAACTTGCAGGCTTAATTTGTTATGTTATGTTATGTTAAACTTATGTCAAACCAATGAAAATATTATGTGGCAGGTTGTCAACTTGCGCATGAACTTCATTTATTTGCTTCATATTCGTTCCAATGTGTCGCGGCAGCACTGCCGGCGAGATTAACCAGGAACTAGTTCGGGAACCGTTAGTCCCGGCGTATCTCGCCGCCGGTGGCCGGCGTCTTGACCCCGATCCTCCCGAGCTTGGTCATCGCCGTCACGAAATCGCCGAAGAAGGCACCCTGGTTAGACGCACAGTAGTCGACCGTGCTACGCAACCTCATGTCGGACTAGAGCACCTGGTCGAAGCCCACCGGCGAGGGGTCGAGGAAGCCGAGTCTATAGTCGTGTCGCTGTCGATCCTCACTGACATCAGCCGATCTTCAATTTGCGTCCAGGTCCTACCGCGCCATGCGCCGTGGCGCGTCACTGCCGCGCAAAGATCGGTGGCGCGGCAGACCCTGCCACGTCATCGGTCAGCAGCCCCTGTCATCGCCACGTCATCCTCCTGCCGTGGCACGGCATAGGCGTTTTGCCACGCCATGGCAATAGGTGCGGCCGAAAGTGTTAGTTTTAAAGAAAAAAACAGTGTTAAATTTAAAATTAGTTTAAAAAGTATTAAAAATAAAAAAAACGCGCTGGGACAGCAGCCGCTCCGCCCAACACCCAAAGTCACCCCTTTCTCTGTCTTCCAAAACCGTATTGGTCGGTCATTGTCTTCTCCGTTCCACAGACCCATAGCAGAGGCGAACAAAAGCGCCGCATTAATTCCACTGGCTTATCATATAGAGCGTGCTGTGATGTGAAACTTTCGTCACCTTTCAGTGAGACCAATCGCCAACCTACCTACCTAGGGCCTCCAGTTCGTAGTACAGTTATAATTTACTATGCCATTATAATTTTACTGTTTCTAAAACACACCATTAGTATTGAAGAAACTATGCCACTGTCATTATAACCTTACAAATGTTTGAGATATGCCATTATGTACGCTTAAAGATGACTTAGGCCCACTGATAGACGTATGAAGGGCACTGTATATCTTTATGGACAAGATTGCCCCCTCCCTCTTCTCTCTCACAATCACTGACACATGCGGCCCACTCGTAAGCCTTGCACACCTTCTCTCTATGTTGTCTTCTTCGTCTCCGGTCGCCTACTGGCAGCGGGGGCGCGACTCCGCCGCCCACATGCTCGCCTGGCTGCAGTGCAGCAGCGGCGTGGTGGTCCCACCTGCGCCCTCGCCCGCGGCGACCCACCTGCTCGCAAGCCCGGCGCGGCGCAGCAGCTCGCCCGCGCATGCGCTCGCCGATGATTGCGTGGCTGCCTCCTCGTCGGTGGCGTCACAGCAGCGCACACGGCCTCGCCCGACGAGGCAGCCCCCCCCCCCCGCGCTCTCCCGGCAGCAGCGCGGCGGGCCGCCCGCGTGCGCTTGCCGGCCATGGTGCGGCCGCCTTACTCGTCGGTGGCGGCGCAAGCAGAGTGCACGCGCTCGCCCAAGTGGCGGCTCGGTTGGACCGCCGTGGCAGCCCGCCCGCGCTCTCCCGGCGGTGGCGCGGCAAGCCGGTCGCCTGCTCACCGGTGGCGTGACAGGGGCGCGGCATCTCCTGACGACCAGGGACAGGGGCAGCTGAATCCGCAGCACGGCGATGCCGGCTCGAACAGGAGTGCGCGAGGGAGAGGAAAGGGTCGCGGAGTTGCTGGTGGTGGCTAGGGCTGCGCGACAGGGCGGCGGTGGGGAAACGAGCGATGGCCGCGAAGCTCTGCTGCACGGCCATGGCGGTCGTGACTACGCTCGCGGACAGAGGGCGAGGGAGGCGTTGGGGAGCGGCGCGGGCGAGCAAGAGGGAGAGCGCAAGTGAGTGAGGGCGCTGGAGTTGGGGCACGGAATAGTAGCCGAGGCTGAGCTCCTCGACGGCGGCGTTGGACATCGGCAGCTCAGGGGAGAGGAAGGGGATGACACATTGGGTCCACTTGGAAGTGAGGTAGAATGGAGGGGTATTTTGGTCTATACGAAAATACAAAACTGTACATACACCTGCACATGGGCCTGAAGACGCCGCATATGTATATAATGGCTTGTTTCAGCTTTCGGAAGAATTATAATGGCACTGGCATAGTTTCACGAATAGTAATGGTGTGCTTCAAATACAGCAGAGTTATAATGGCACATATCAAATTAACCCTATAATTTATATTCAGGATGTTTACGTTTCCTCCGGTCCACCAATTATATAATTTATATTCAGTCAGAACCTATCATAAAATTATATTCAGTCAGATGTTTACTTATTTCTGTTGTTTCTTCGAGTTCATATCAACTACGTACATTTTTCTCTAAAATACGCAAAAAGTTTGTGCATCATTGTTATTAAGGTAGACGAGTTTGAGCATACATGCTGGCGGAGAATCTCTCCCCTCCGTAGTTCGCTTTCAAGAAAAGGAAAGTTCAAGCATACAAACGACGACATGCTTCGAACGCGCTAGGTAGTCTAGAGTTATAGCAAAAGGCTGGACCTTCCTATTTCCATGTTCACACGCTAAGCTTTTACTCATGGGCTAAGCAACGAGGCTGGGGAAGTGATACGACTTAAGTCTTGCCCTTGCGTCGTTGTTGCTAGCTGCAAGACTCTACACCATGTTCGCTTGATCGTTTCTGTTGCTTATAAATCGGCTGATGTTGTTTTATTGTGAGAGAAAAATACTGTATCATGGCTGATAAGCATGGCTGATACGATCAAGCGCACAGCGTGCTAGTCTGCAAGCCGGGAAGAGCACACTCAGTGATTCAACATTGAAAGCGTTCGACCCGACCCCGTAGAGCTTCTCGTAGGCCTTCTTTGCCGACGAGTTTAGTGTTGAAAGTCCCTTGGTCATACCCCTACGCTGCATGATTAGGGCTTCACCTTGCTTGTACGCTAGCACATGGGAGAGGCTCTGTGTCGCCACGTGCTTGCTCCGCATCAGGAGTATCAAATGGTTAGTTGCTGCCAGTTGCTTGGGACGTTGTCGTATGAGCGGAGAGGCCGCCTTGCGAAGCACTCGCTGGTTAAGCTCTTGAGGTGCAGGGTGGCCGAGGAATTGTTGTCCACGGCAGGGTGGTCGTCCCTCAGTGGCATACGCAGGTGCGCATGGCCAATGCCAACCAAGGACAGTGTCTTCTCAAAGCTTGTGGAGAGGGCTCTTTGTCTAGGTCTCGAAGAAGCTGCAACACCCAGGGGTCCGACCTACACCTCCCTAGGAAGAGTAACCTAGGCCTGGGCCTACCCTTACTTAGGCAACAGTGGAGGCGAGTCCTCTGCCCACTGAGCGGGGCACCGGGGGGCTTCCCATGGCTACAGTCATCGTCGTGGGAGCATTTACACAGCAGCCAAAGCTCTTAGGACCAACCAAAGCAGTGTGCTAGACCAATAACTGTTGCCTCTCCGAGAGAGCGCAAGTGCACGTGCAGGCGGTCTACCAAGAGGCTTCATCCTCCGGGGAAGCTGCCGCGGGAGATGGAGACGGAGGCCCCCTTGTAGGAGTTCCATGGGTCCTGGTCACAATAATGAAGGCAGCAAGCTCCTCCAGCATTGGGTCATCCGCGACATCTCGATGCTCACGTGCAGTGACAGTTCAATGGGTTGAGCCCAGAAAGGATCCTTCTAGGCTTGCGCAGTGACAACATCAACGGGTCGAGCCTAGAAAGGATCTTTCTAGGCTTTGGCTCGTGGATCAGCTCGTCATGGTTGGCGCGTAACGCGGTTATGACGAAGGCAACACCTACCGATTGACCCTGATGCCTCTGTCATCAGCATCGACAGCCACCGCTAACACGAATGGCGTTGTCTAGCGCGGCCCCACTAGAGTCTGGGCCTCTATGGGCCACAGAACGACAACCGAACATCATCTTAGGGCAGGGGTTACGACGGGCATGGACAGAGCACCATGGCCGCCCGCCCACAGCACCTAATGCGCCCAAGCTCACAGAGCCCGCCAACAATGTCCGCTTGTAGTTGCGCACGATGTGTCATAATCCCCTATAGTGCAAACAATGCTGGGGCAGCTTATAGGTGGCCCGTCAGTACGCGAAAGAGAGGCAATTGAGGCACTTGTTGTGTAAGTCTGCCAGGATGTGCCTAGGAGGTCAACTTGTCCGCCATACACTGAGGTCTGTCGCCATCACAACTGTCTAACGGCCTGCATGGCAGGACCACTCGCTAGTCGTTAGCGTCTAAGATGAAAAAGTGATGGTGGATGCTAGCGGGAACCCGTGGTTCGAGCTTATGATGGACCGGCATGCGTCATGTGCCATCACTTGTGACCCAGGTGGCTCCGGTACTTGAGTTCCTGCCATGGACAAATAGCCCATGGAGGAGCTGTGCTCGCGCTTGATGATGTGTGGACATTGCCTACGCCACTCCCCGATGTCGTCGCTCATGCTTGGTCACTCATCTGCATGGCAATAGCGCTACACGTGCCCCAGACAACAACCTAGGTTGGGTGGGCTAGCCTAGGCAGCAGCCACACCGGCCACAGCTGCTGTAGCCGATGAACAGCATTGAGGTAAGGGGATGCGGAAGCAATCGGTGAGGCCTCCTCGTCGGAGACGCTGAGGTAGTTGTCCTTCGCCTAGTGATGGGCCATGGGGTGCCCCACTAATTAAGCCACCACTCGGGTGGAAGGAAGTGGCAAAGGGGTAGAGCGGGGATAGTGGGGTTGGAGTGGGGCCACTCGAGGTGGCCGTCGGCACAGGTTTTACCATAGGCGCGCCATGGTGGTCACACCCAAGCAGACGGCAGGAGACGCGTGGCCCAATGTAGGGAGCCACTATCACACCACAGTGAGCCTATGGGTCCTAGGCCACATAGCTCTCCGCATCGGCCAGCAACCTAGACCTATCACCAAGCATATCGACTAGTGAAGGACATGAATCGGGGCCAAGAAGCCATGAGCTAGCTAGAAAAGGGGTGGATCTAGGGGATATGAGGTTGGGGAAAGCAGATCTCATGTGGACAACACTGGTAGAGAACCGAGCTTTACTTCCGGTGGAGAACCCCCTCTAGTCCCGATTCCCCACCCGGGAGCAAGCATCTGGGACTAAAGGGGGTCCTTTAGTCCCGGGTCAGAAACCGGGACTAAAGGAGAACCTTTAGTCCCGGTGGGTAACACCAACCGGGACTAAAGGTGCCTCCTGACATGCCACGATGGCCGGCACCTTTAGTCCCGGTTGGTAATACGAACCGGGACTAAAGGTTTTTTTCTTTTTTCTTTTCTTTTCATTTTTTTATTTTCTTTTCAAAATAGGTTTTCGAAGTCGTATTGTACGCTGCTAATTATACATTTATACGCGCATATAGTATGTTTCGGTTCAAGCACAATGAACGTATTAAATCACACAATTCAAGCATAGAAATATATATATATATATATATATATATATATATATATATATATATATATATATATATATATATATATATATATATATATATATATATATGCATGCATGCATCATATATATATTTACATGCATGCATGCATATGTGTATTTTACATTATATTATTTCATGTGCATATATTACAAAAGATTGCATTATAGTTGTTGTGACATAACAAGTTTCTTCTCATCCTCTAGCTTGGCTTCAATGGCAGTGTTGGGTCGAAGTAGAACTCGCCCTTGGAATCGATGACCTGCTCATTAAAAAATCCGGCTATAGACTCTTGAATTGCTTTGATTTGGTCTTGCCGTATGACCTTTTCCTCCAACCATCGAGTCTACAGGTTTGAATTAAAGGAAAATAAATTAATATATGTACATATATATATATATAAAGACATAGTAACACAATCAATAATAATAATTAAATGAATATATAGTGTATTTTTAACGTACTTTGAGTCTCTCTGTAGGAGTTCTTTGGGAGAGCACCTTGATAAACTTGTAAACATAGTAACCACAGTAGTTGTTCCCCTGTTCCTGCCTGAGACACCACTTTACGAGAAAAAGATTTGTCATCCAATCTGGTGATCCGGTGAAAGCTATATGTTTAATTAATAAAGATGATGCGATTCAGGGGACTTACTTTCAATGGGATTACATTCAGTGGCGCTTTGCATTTTTCCATGTGTTGCTTCTCAATAAAGGTTTTGCAAACACTGCCCAATAAAAAATTTGCAACGTCATCAGATATAGTTAATCATCATGTTTGTGTGTATATATAGTTGCTAGAGATCCCGAAATTACCTCTGGATAATATCTATCATATCTTGGTAGTCTTGTTGTAGTTTTCTCATCGAGTCATAGATTATCAAGTGACTTTTCACCAGATCGATGTCCATCAATATCCAGTGATTACTGCATGTGTTTATAGGATATAACGCATAACACTCATTAATTAACTAGAATCAACATATGAGCCATTAAGGCTATGATCGATATGATTAACACTCACTTGAAGTTATAGGAAAAGAGTATATCCTTCTTGTGGCGTTGGTTCACTAAGAAGTTCATGAGGTTACTCTCTGACTCAGACTTCTAATTAGTCTTTGGAGTAATTGGGTCTTTGAATACTATATGGGGATCAACAAAACCAATTTCATTGCAGCCTTCCTTTCTGAGCTCTGTCATTGTAAATCTGCATATATATAGTACTTGTTAGGATAATTTATATGCATATACACACATATGATGAGTTTAATAATAGATCGAAAGAATTATTACTTACAGGCAATAGCAGCTAATGATAACTTTGTCCAGAGAGATCAGGTGGCATAGTTGATGAAATTCTGCAAAGTCAACATACATAACATCATCGCCACGGAACCAATGTTCGTCTCTAATTCTGACACCAACGCAGAAGTCTCCACTGGTAGACGCCTGCATGTACCACTTGTTTAGCAGGTACATTTGCGTCCCCAGATCAGATAAGGCTTGAGGGTTGTATAGACTCTGGCCTAGTACAAATTTTTTCTTCCAAATATCAACCTCCGCCGCACTCTCAATGTTTCCATCACCAAACATCTGGTAAAGGTCGAGACCAGTCTCATCAAGAAATTCACCAAGGTGATCCAAATCGACATCCGGAGGTATGTTTGCCTGATGCATTAATCCTAAATTCGAACCATATTCATTACCAACAACTAGCGGGGGGATTGATTGGTGCGCTTATTGTCCGAGTTGGGCAACTCCTTTCCCTGCCCGCTTCTTTTTCTGTGCCGCCTCAATTGACTTGGTGAGAGTGCGGTCATAGTCTGATAACGTTGATTTGGACGGCTTACGAGATTCCCGCTGTTGTTGCTGGTAAGAAGTCACCTTTTTTCTTAAAATATCCGGAGCTACGAAGAAGTACGGTTTCTCCGGGTTTCTCCTTGCTTCTTGATTCATTTTAAGTTTGTCATAGAATCTAGACATATCTTTTTTATATGCATCAGTTCCTTCTTCCTTCTCTTCAGATATTATTTTGGGAATAGCCCTTGGTTTCACGGTGGCTTTCTTTGCAGGCGGGGACTGGTTCTTCGTTTGAAGGGCTGGCCTCTTGCTAGGCTTCTTGGTAGGCGGGGGCGGGGGAGGCGTTGGAGACCTCCTTGGAGGTGTTGGCAGCGGCGTTGGAGACCTCCTTGGAGGTGGCGGCTGCGGCGTTGGAGACCTCCTTGGAGAGGGTGTGGATGCAGCCTCGTCTTCCAACACAATGTCATCGTACAGAGCACTATGATGATCTGGCGATTGAACAATTGGATTTAGGTTGGGGGAGGATCTGCTACAAAAAAGGAATGACATATTATTATGAGCAGATTGTTAATTATTTAAGCCAATACAAATTAATGATGTAGTGTTTTCATCTGCACGTACCTATGGTGAGGTAGTTCAGGAGGAGGTGGAGCCGACATCCCTGGAATGATGATGTAGCGCTTGCGCCATAGAATGAATGTCTTCTCCGCTTCTCCTAGAGTCTTCTCGCCATCACCTCCAGGAATGTCAAGAGGCAAATCACTAAAACCTTTTTCAGCTTTATCTACCGAGATGGTAGCATATCCTTCTTGGATTATATTCCCATGAATCCTTGGTGTCTTGGTTCGGTCGATAGGATTAACAAGACTGATAGCCACCTTGATTGTGGAATTCTCCTTCGGAATGTGTAGCTCACACGTTGTACAAGGTTCAATGACGTCATCCACAGGGAAGCGCAGTCCTGTGTCCCCTTGATTTGGTATCTTCGTGGAAGCGCAGCTGCTTTTCAACTGAACAGATTGGCTAATGTTGATTCCTGGCTCTGATGCCTGCTTGCTTGCACTCACTGCTATTTGCACTTGCCTTTTGATTTCCTCCTGCATTCTCGCTTCAAGGTTTTTTTCCCGCTCCTGTGCTTCACGCACCGCTTCCTCCAACCTCTGGAGCCGCTGTGCATCACGAATGACCTGACAAAGATCATCAGCCGGCTCATCTTCTGCGGCTACCTCTTCTTCAGCTTCTCCCATTGCAGTATCATTGAAGCACGCACCATCAGGAATAATATCATTGTCGTCCCATTGTTCTTCTTCACCTTCTTCCATTACAACACCGGTTTCTCCGTGCTTTGCCCAACAAATATAGTTTGGCATGAAACCCGACTTGAACAAGTGTGAATGAAGAGTCCTTGAGCAAGGATATTCCACCGTATTCTTACATATGGCACATGGGCAGCACATGAAACCGTCGCGTTTGTTTGCCTCGGCCGCACGTAACAAAGAATGCACGCCGTCAATGAACTCTTGGGAGCGGCGATCTGCATTATACATCCAATAACGGCTCATCTGCATTACATGACATAAATATCATATTAAAACCTAGATCATAATTAATTATTTATACAACATGCGTGCCACCACAAAAGATACAAATTTATGAAAGCATCGCTACAATGTAGACAATCCCAACTACCACTAAAAGAACTAAAGCTAAAATACATTTCAGGAGCACAAGAATTTCACGACCAATCTCAACTAAAACAGACAGATCCCCCGATTGTGCAACATCTTTGGGCTTCTTCGGCTGGATCACTGCCTCATTAGTCGCCGTATCTGCCTGTTGTGCAAGATATTTTTGCACGAGTTCAACATACTCTTCCTCCCAGTAGAAGCCTGAACATCGTCCACTGTCATCCCACTGAAATTAAAACAAAAAATTAGAACTTTAATCACAACCATCATGAAAATAGGTATAAACTAACCATAATCATTAAATACGATAAAATAACTCACATTGCGATCCGGACACTTATAGAAGATACGATCCTTGTTGGGACCCTCCTTCTTCACTCGGTACTCCATCACAATCTTCGTCTCATCACGACACTTGCCGCATGGAATGAGAGGAAGGCCCGGCTTAAGTCGCTTTGGAAACCCATGAGAGGTCGAGGACCCGGAAGCAGTTGCCATCTACTCTCTATACTCATTTTTTAATACACTATAAATTTCTCCTTTTATAAACAAATAAAATTAACAAACTATAAAATTATCTAGATCTCTAAACAATGATATTTTTAATGGTCATTGTGTTCTCGTCTTTTACTGTGGCAGGTAAGTAATTCATATGATATTTCCGCAAATTAACAGAAGAATGGGAATGTACACACATAACAGACTACTACGTTTAGGTACGGTGATTGACAGACCACTGCGACGATATTGGGACATGTGAATAAATAACCATCCGTACTAGTTGACCTTGCTTACGTGATCAGCTCGGCGAGCATGTCTCCACCGGACAGCACCGTACTTGGTCAAGGAAGAGCTCCGATTCTACGAGGAAGGGAACACGGTCTTCCACGACCGTTGTCGCTCTCCCTCGTAGAATCAAAGCTCCTCCTTGATGTCCGTTACCGCTCGGCAGAGAACATCCTCGCCGACCTGAACACGGTCCGCAAGTTCAACTAGTAAGGATTTGCTATAATTTTCTAACTATTTTCTAACTTTATATTTATATATACTACGTTTAGGTACGGTGATTGACAGACTACTGCGACGATATCGGGACATGTGAATAAATAACCATCCGTACTAGTTGACCTTGCTTACATGATCAGCTCGGCGAGCATTTCTCCACCGAACGACACCATACTTGGTCAAGGAAGAGCTCCGATTCTACGAGGAAGGGAACATGATCTTCCACGACCGTTGTCACTCTCCCTCGTAGAATCAAAGCTCCTCCTTGACGTCCGTTACCGCTCGGTAGAGAACATCCTCACCGACCTGAACACGGTCCGCAAGTTCAACTAGTAAGGATTTGCTATAATTTTCTAACTATTTTCTAACTTTATATTTATATATACTTTAACCTTCTTTCATGTAAATATACAAGCTTGAAGTGATTTTGAGCTCAAATTGCTTACAAATGAAAAAAACCACAATAAAGAACCATAAATATATATAGTGAACAAAACGGCATAAGATAATGGTAAAAAATGAGAGTATGAGATTGGTAACCTTTACAACTGAAGAATCGACGGAGGAATCGAAGAAATCGACGGAGGAATCGAAGAATGGATGGAGGAACAATGGAGGGAGGGAGGAAGCAAGAACACTACTGCAGTGAGCTTCAAAATGTGCTGAGCTCGGGCTCGGGGCCGGGAGGAAGGAGGAGACGGCCGATTTATAAAGGGAGAACATTTAGTCCCGGTTGATGGATCCAACCGGGACTAAAGGTAACTTTCCAACCCCGGGCGCAGCCACGGCCCGGGAGTAGACCTTTACTCCCGGTTGGAGCCACCAACCGGGAGTAAAAGTATACCTTTAGTCCCGGTTGGTGGCTCCAACCGGGACTAAAGGTTCCTGCCACCTCTGTCTGGCGCAGTAGCCGTTGGGCAGGGACCTTTAGTCCCGGTTGGAGCCTCCAACCGGGACTAAAGGTATTTCTAGTCCCGGGGGCAAAAAATTCCGGGACTAGAGCCCATTTTGGTCGAGGATCAAAGGTCTATTCTCTACTAGTGCAAGGAAGAAGGCATGCAAGAGAGTCGGACTCCCCAAGTACCTCATGAAAGGATCTACGGATGGTGAGAAAGAGTGAATAGCCTATTAAAAATTCTACAATCATAAAGACACTAGGCAAAGTATATTAGTATGAAAGACAATCCTAATATTCACTGCTTGCCTAGCCTAGTCAATACAAAGCAAGCCTCCTACATAATTCTAGATACAAGGTTAACTAATTAAATACACAAGCACACTTAAAACTAGAGGCAACACCTAGCAACTAGTGAGCTAACAAAGAGAGCAACTATACTACACTACTCACTAGAGCTAAGCTAAACTAGCAACTAAACAAACAAGAGAGCTAGAGCTACACAAACAACATGAGCACAATATATGAAATGTAATTACAAGTGTTGAGAGGATGCAAACCACCAAAGGCAAGTGACACAAAGATTTTTGCCAAGGTTTGGTTGCTTGCTGGCAGCCTACGTCCCCGTTGAGGTGGATCCTTAGATCACTGCTTCACTTGGCCTAGCTAGCACACAAGCTTGCCCCCTCCAACATAGTGCACCACTAGAAGTCGGTAGATCACCAAGGACCTCTCCAAACCTTGATTGATTTCACTAGAGTTATTTTTTCTGAATCTCTTACTAGGTGAGCACAAAGCCCCTCACAATAGCCAATTAATGATCGGAGGTGGCAACAATAACCAGAGCCCCTCAATGATCCTCCTCGAGCACCAAACCAACTAGGTGATGACAATCGCCAAGACTAATAAGAAATCCAAAGCCAACAAATATCACTACGGCCACCAAATGCAACTCTCAAATGCAATGCCCTAGAGGCTTCCTAAATCTCTCACAAAAGTGATCACTAAGTCATGAGAGGAGATGGGAGAGTGTTCTCAGCTTTAGAGGGGTGTATGCACTTTAGCAAATTGCCAAGAGACCCCAAAGCCGACTAAACAAGTATATATAGCGGTGGGGGTCAAAAACTAGTCGGTTTGCCCCACGCAACAGTTCTGCGCACCCTGGCGGTCCAACCGCTAGGGCCGACGTTCCAACCACCCGACCAATGGCCGACACACCACACGATCCAACGATCACCTATTATAGCAGGTCCCATGTGCCAGTCTCTCTTCCATCGGTCCACCATCGCCATGCATAGCCCAATCGTGAGGACCAACAACCACCACTAGAGAGGTCTGGGCTACCACCGGACTGGTCCGGTGGCCCCTTACCAGGCCATGTGCTACTCCCTTTCAAACTTGTTCCACGTCTAACCAGTGGCTGGTCCAACCATCGCCAGCCGCGGTCAGACCTCCAGGTCCCACAAGAGGGACCTCGCGCATGAACAGTGCCAACGTTGCATCCGATGGCAAACACTCCCAGTGGGCTGGTCCAACTGCCAAGATGACCAACAGCTCTCCAAAAGCTCCCCCAACTACCACCTTCAACAGGCACCATTATAGTCAAGTGCGAAACCCTAGAAGGTCAACGAACTAATCCAGTGGTCACTCAAACGGCCCATCAAACTTTTTTCAAAGCCTTTTTCAATGTGCTCAACTCTAGCAAGTGTTCTATCATTTCATGTACATGTATGACTTAGCATTTTTCAAACATTTTGAAAGGCTTTTCTCTTGCATCTGACCACGTCATTAAGCTAATGCAAATGAGGCTGACACTTAGTGGCACTAGATAACCGTTGCAACTAAAGATTTCCTTTTTATAGTATGATTATCTATCCTAAACCCAATCATGCACTCTATTGCACTTTGGTTGGCAAAAGCAAAGCCCTATCATATACCTTTGCCTTGTGCCTTGCTTTTGCTCCATCTTCTCTCCATTTGATGAACACTTGCATACATATGATCATGATCTTCATCTCATCACCTCCTATGCCTTGCTCATCACAATCAAGTGGACCCTAGTATAGCTCAACATACTCAACAGTGCGGGCCCTTGAGAGGTGCCAGGGGTATGATGGCCGAGGGCCCAGGGGAGTGAGGGGCCCGGGCCCAGGCCCAGGACCCCCAGTTATATAGTCTTTACTAGTTTAGTACGTATGCGAGTGCCACAGCCCGCAACAGACAAAGAGGCGGAGACACAACACGGACGCACCGAGCCGCTGCGGAATCGCGTCTCGTGGAAAGACACAGAATGGAAACGGCGCTAGCGATGAGGGGAGAGCACTCCAGGGGCCTGGCTGGACTTGACAACAACGCGATCACTAGACCATCACTGCATCAGTTCATTAGACGATCAGGCCCTAGTCCCTAGGTTTTTTTTTCCTTCATTGTTTTTAATCTAAATTAACTATTTTAGACTTCTAGTACTCGATACTCTTATAGTCGTGTTTTTTTCTAATTTAGGTGTTAGAATCTTAGAATGTTACCTAAGAAATATTTGTCGGGGGCTTAGAAAAGAAAATGGAAAAAGTAGAAAATCAATTTATTGAATCTCAAAAAGGTGCTATTCATAGTTTTTTTTCAACTTCAAGCGGTGTTGTGCCTAATGATAATCATTTAGCTTCGGCTGAAAGAAGTTTCTCAAAATTGAAGTAATTGAAGAATTATTTGAGATCAACTATGTCACAAGAAAGATTAAATGGATTGGCGATGTGCACCATCGAGAGGGACATCTTGGATAATATTGGTCTTAATACTGTCCTTGATGATTTTTCATCGAGAATGCCCGAAGCAAGGGATATTATGGAGTTCTATTCTTCCATAAGGTATTCATATTAGTTTTAGTCTACATTGTTCCTCGATAATTATCAAACATGTTAAATTAAAAATATATCACTGAATTTGTTTTCGCTTTGCAAGAAAATTAGCGCCTACATATATATATATATATATATATATATATATATATATATATATATATATATATATATATATATATATTTATAAGACTTGTATATGGTCTAGAGGGGCCGTCACTACGAGTTCGCCAGAGGGCCCTTGAAATCCTAGGACCGGCACTGATACTCAATGAAAACATTGGTCCACATGGTTGGCACTCAATTACCAAAACCAAACTAGGGATTTGACCTCCGCCTCCGGTTGTGGAAGGGGGCTGAGGGTGGAGAAGGACGGCTGGAGGTGCGGTCGCCTAGGGTGGAGCAGCCACCAGAGCGAGCGGCGACAGCGGCTGGTGGTGGTGGGACTGACAGTCGAGCGGGCACCCAGGCGACTCCGAAGCGAGCTGGTGGAGGGTGCTGGGGAGAGGGGAGGAAGGATGGGGGAGGCTAGGGGTGGTGGGCGTAGAGCCGGAGCAGCCGACGGCGGCGGCAGAGCGGTGACCTCCAGGGGGCCAAGCCTGTTATGCACCCCGGTTTTCTTTTGAAGGACCAGGAACCAACTACATACACTTGTATACTAGATCAAGTCAAGGAGGCATAGGATGGGACAATATAATTAATTAGGCTGCAGTCTGTAGTGTTAATTTTTTTATGGATGATGTAGCAAAACTTGACAAGTATCATATCAATGTGTGGAATCGTGAGTGACCAACAATCGAGTTTTTCTTGACTGGCATGCCATTTTGTCATGCTAATTACTATTTTTTCTCATGTTTCTAATGATCTCAAATTACTATAAGCTCTTCCAGGACACTTCAACTATTATAAAGACTTTGCAGGATGTGCTTTATAGAGGCTGGGAATGGAATGGTTACAGTTACAACTCAAAGGAAAGTCTAGATGGTACATCAAAACTTATAAGACATAGTTTACTTTCTGCACATTCCTTTTTTTTTTTGCTTATCACACTTATTAACAAGTACCGTAATTGTGTCCTTTTCTTGTGACAACCCCAGAGGAGTTCCTTCTCATCACTTCTTTATGACCATATATCTTCAGAGATCATCAAAGAGGTAGCCTCATCAAGTGTCCCTGCCATTTCAATATCTGTGAAATCTGTCAAATATTCTGGTATGCTTGGTGTCGGGGACCTAATACCAGGGTACCCCAGAAGGTGGAACCGATAACCACCGAACGTGAAAAACTTCTGGACGCATAAGGGCTCCATGTCATCCCTTGTTCGAGTGACAGGAGTTCGGTTCCGCCTCGCCCGACACATTTGGGACGGGCTCGGTCTCGCCCGAGGGCCGAGGGATAAACTCCGTCTCGCCCGACGCCTTGAGGGCGGGCTCGGTCTCGCCCGAGGGCTGAGGGATGATTTCTGTCTCGCCCGACCCCGGAGGGGCGGGGTCAGCCTCACCCGACGCCTTTGTGGGATAACCCTGCCTCGCCCCAAAAGCTCAAGGTTAATCTCCGTCTCGCCCGACGCCTATAGGGCGGGCTCGGTCTCGCCCGAAGGCAAAGGGATGGATTCCGCCTCGCCCGATCCCAGAGGGATAGGGTTAGTCTCGCCCAAGAGATAGGGATTGGTCTCCGCCTCACCCGACGGCCCAGAACGAGCCTCGCCCTGATCGATATCTATCCCTCATAATGATGGGTACAGGACGAGACAAGACGTTCGGGTCAACCATGGCTCCAACGACCATACCCTGCGCCCTGGCAGGAAAAGGACTGCCAGGGAACGACAGGACTGATGCTTTAGACCCTTCCGGGCGCCGCGGAGCCCAAAAGGTATTACAGATGCGTGCATCTCACCCTGTAGAGTTGTAGGCGCCGTCTTCAGCTCTGGGACACGGAACCCAACGAAGATATACAACAACCGCTACGCTCCAAGAACGGATTTGCTATCTCCACGAACGACGGATATTCCGTCACCACGCTGTGGACCCGAGGGAGCGGCGCCCTATTCCTGATCCCTCAGGTCCTCCCAGTCAGAAGGCCTTGGCCACGGCGCTACACCGGACCCCGACCCTAAATTCTCCCAACAAGGAATCATGGGAACCAGAAGGCGTGCGGAGCAAGGCTGGAGGGAGGCTCATAAGTCAAAACCACTGTACTACAGCCCATACCCTGCGGGCAGCATTCTGTGATTAATCTGACATCCTACAGAGACATCGACAACATGGTAAGCACTTATCTTCCTTCGCACTCATCAGAATGGAGGACCTGACCAGGTAAACATGAGCCACATGACTAAGTAGAGTACACATCCTGGAGCCCTCACCCTTGTAAAGCCAGCCCCTTCATCTATAAAAGGGGACGCGCTTCCTCCATCAGGGGGGACGAAAAAAATAGGACCGAACAATAGAATGCACTCACACACACATTCAAGTAGCTACGAAGCTCTTGACCACCTTTCAATCCTTCGATCAGAGACTTGGGACCAGTCCCTCTCTCGCCAGTTTGTATCCCTTACTATAGACCGTTCACGGTGCTAATAACACAAGCAGCAACAAACTGGACGTAGGGACGTTCCGCCCGAACCAGTATAAATCCTGTGTCCTTTAGCGCACCATCCGAGCCTAACGTGCATTACTATAAATTTACTTGCCGGTGCTTGTATGAAACACCGACAGTTGGCGCGCCAGGTAGGGGCTTTGCGCGTTCCAAATCAGGTCTCGGATGGCCACCCACGCAATCACCTAGGCCCCGGGCGCACACGTGCGTTTCGGCGACCTGGATTTCATCATCACATTAGGAGGAGAGCTGGCGCTGACTCGCTCAGCCACCCCATCTCCCCCTTCCATCAACCTCAGCCGTCTCAGGCTTGAGGGCCCACCGGGCAACTCCCGGGGAGTCCCGTCACCCAAGGAGGCCTCTCACAACGCCACCATGTGTCCGGAAGGGTCCGTATGGAGCACCCCGACAGCGTTTCCGTTCGGTCTCCGCAACGTTGCGGCAATCGCTGGCCGCCTTCTGGCGCTACGTGTGGTTCAACCACCCACGGACATCGAGTTCGTGGGGGCGATTGAGCGGGATACGGAGACCCTCTACGAGCTCCTCAACGAGGAGCCTGTATCACTCTCCAGCTCAGATTCCAGTAGGGGGAGCCACCACCCTTCCCGGGAATGCTACATGACGCAGACCCCCGAGGGTCACGTCGAAAGCGCCTCCAGGGAAGAGGCCACCCCTACAAACAATCCTGACAGCAGATTCGAGGAAGAGGGGACAACCCCATCTCACCTGAGGATGGAGCAGCTAAGGGCTCGTCAGCAAGAGATCGATGAGGCCGGGCAAGGGCTCGCACGGGAATACGCGGACATCAATCGCGAGATTGAATGCCGCAAAGACGGGGGGCACACGCACGCCACAGCCCGCACCGTACATCAAAGGATCCTCACCGACGATGGGGCCTTTCCTCACTTTGCCCGAGCCAACCAGAACATCGCCGCAGCAACCGCCTTGCTGCATGGCCTTCCGGAGGCCGCGACGTCCGAGGATCGACGCGCTTATCGGGAGATTCGCACGTTGCTCGAGCGTGCAGCAGCGCAGCAGGCGGAAAGTTCGTTGTCTCGACGACGCGAACCCGACACCAGCCAGTGCGCGCCCTCAGTGCGCCCCACCAAGGACGCATCCGTACACCAAACACCGCCAGCCAGAGGGCAGCCCTCCGTCGTCCCTGTACATCAACGCCTTGGCCGTGGCCGCGATGTAAACAGCATCATCGACGCCCGGAAACGTGCCCACGGCGACGAGGGAGAAGCAGCGGATCACGGCTATCATCCCCGACGTGGCGGGCGCTACAACAGCAACGAGGACCGAAGCCCGAGCCCTGTCCTGCCAGGCCCTCAGGCCTTTGGTCGGCACATCCTCAACGCTGCGTTCCCCCTAAGGTATCGACCGCCTATGAACATTCCTAAATATTCTGGCGAAACAAATCCCGGGCTTTGGCTCAAAGACTATCGGCTTGCATGTCAGGCCGGTGGTGCGAGTGATGATAATTTTATTATTCGCAATCTCCCGCTGTTCTTGGCCGACTCGGCGCGAGCATGGCTGGAGCACCTACCGTCCAATGCTATTCAGAGTTGGGCGGATCTGACTGAGATCTTCGTGGGTAATTTCCAGGGCACGTACAAACGCCCTGGAAACCCATGGGACCTCAAGAACTATCGTCAGAAGGCCGATGAAACCCTCCGTGGGTACATCCGGTGCTTCTCCCGACAGTGCAACGAGCTCCCGAATGTCGCCGACACTGACGTAATAGGAGCCTTTCTGTCCGGAACAACCTGCGAATCCCTGGTCCACAAGCTAGGACGCAGGGGCCCGTGAACCACCAAGGAACTTCTGGACATCGCCACCAGTCACGCCTCTGGAGAGGAGGCGGTCGGAGCCATCTTTGATCACTCCGATGAAAAGACAAGGTGGGATGAGGACGCCAGCGAAGGCGCCTCCAACCGCCCCGCCAAAGGGAAAAATAAGAAGCAACGGTGCGACAACTCGCTAGTGGCCGCTGCCGACCACAAAGGTGGCCGGAAGCCCGCGGAGGGCACTCCGAACCACTTTGAGAAAATGCTCGAGGGGCCATGCCCAAACCACGCCTTCCCGGCCAAGCACCTATACAAGGAATGCGGCCTTATGCGCAAATACTTGGCCGGGGGCCTGAACAAGGGGGTGCAGGGGAAGGAGCCTGTTCCCACCACTGACGACACGGAGGAGAAGGATAACGCCTTCCCAACGCCGACCGGTGCCCTCATGATCTTCGGAGGATCAGTGGCCTACGACTCCAGGCACCGCCAGAAGGTCGCACGTCGAGAAGTCTATACCGCTGGACCGGTCACGCCAGCTTTTCTCTGGTGGTCGGAATCCGCCATAACCTTCGACCGGACCGACCATCCGGATGCCATCCCACACCCGGGAAGGTATCTGCTTGTCATCGACCCGATCGTCGGTCCAAAGCGGCTCACCAAGGTACTGATGGATGGGGGCAGCGGCCTCAACATCATGTACGCCAAGACGCTCGATGAGATGGGCGTCGACCGAACGCACCTCTGTCCCGTCCGAGCACCTTTCCATGGCGTCATACCTGGAAGGCAAGCTGTGCCACTAGGGCAGATTGACCTGCCCGTCACTTTTGGGGATCGATCCAATTACCGGACTGAGACCCTCACCTTCGATGTAGTGGGGTTCCCGGGGACTTTCCACGCCATTCTAGGGCGACCATGTTACGCGAAGTTCATGGCCGTACCTAATTACACATACCTGAAGCTGAAGATGCCGGGCCCCCGTGGGATCATCACCATCGGCACCTCCTTCCAGCGCGCTTACGAGTGCGAGGTCGAATGCTGCGGACACGCATCCGCGGTCATCGCATCCGAAGAGCTCGCCACTCTCAGGGAGGAGGTCATCGAAGGGACACCCGACGCAAAGAAGTCGTCTGGATCGTTCGAATCGGCAGAGGGCTCCAGGGACATCCTCTTGGATCCCAGTAGCTCCGAGGGCAAAAAAGTCCGAATTGGGACCGCGCTCTCCTCCGCATAGGAAAGCGCGCTCGTCGACTTCCTCCGCGCCAACAAGGACATCTTTGCGTGGAAACCCTCGGATATGCCGGGCATCCCGAGGGAGGTCACCGAGCATACCCTCCAGATCCTCCCGGGCTCCAAGCCAGTGAAACAACGCCTGCGTCGCTTCGACGAGGAGAAACGCAGGGCCATCGGCGAGGAGATAGCCAAACTACTGGCCGCAGGATTCATTAAGGAAGTATACCACCCAGAGTGGTTAGCAAATCCTATTCTTGTCCAGAAAAAGAGCGGGAAATGGAGAATGTGTGTTGATTATACTGGCCTCAACAAAGCGTGTCCAAAGGATCCATTTCCTTTGCCACGAATAGACCAAATAGTCGATTCCACCTCGGGGTGCGAAACCCTCTGTTTCCTGGACGCATACTCAGGCTACCATCAAATCACGATGAAAGAGTCCGACCAGCTCGTGACATCTTTTATCACGCCCTTCGGATCATTTTGCTACGTTTCAATGCCGTTTGGTCTGAAGAACGCTGGGGCAATGTACCAGCGCTGTATGCTTAGTTGCTTCGGAGACCTCATCGGACGAACCGTTGAGGCCTATGTCGATGACATTGTAGTCAAATCCAAGCGGGCTGACCACCTTGTCGCCGACCTTGAACGCACCTTTGCGAAACTCCGGGTGAACGGCATCAAGCTCAATCCCGAAAAATGTGTTTTTGGGGTCCCAAGGGGCATGCTGCTCGGCTTCATCGTCTCCGAGCGTGGCATCGAAGCCAACCCAGAGAAGATATCAGCCATCATGAGGATGGGCCTGATCCAAAACATAAAGGGGGTTCAGCGAATCACCGGGTGCCTTGCCGCCCTCAGCCGATTCATTTCACGCCTCGGCGAACGAGGACTCCCCCTTTATCGACTCCTGAAGAAAACTGACCGCTTCGAGTGGATAGCCGAGGCTCAGGAGGCACTTGACATGGTTAAACGATTTTTAACTAAGCCATCAGTCCTAGTTCCTCCATGCGATGGAGAATCTCTCCTACTATATATATCGGCCACCACCCAAGTGGTTAGCTCCGCCTTAATAGTAGAGCGAGAGGAAGAGGGGCACGCCTTCAAGGTGCAACGCCCTGTATATTTCATCAGCGAGGTGTTATCCGACTCCAAAACCCGCTACTCCCAGATCTAGAAACTCCTCTACACCATCCTCATCACCAAAAGGAAGCTACGCCACTACTTCGAGTCACACCCCGTGACAGTAGTGACGTCGTTCCCCCTCAGTGAGGTCGTTCATAGCCATGACGCTACAGGAAGAACCGCAAAGTGGGCACTCGAGCTGATGGATCAGGGCATTTCTTATATCCCCCGAACGGCGATCAAATCTCAGGCACTAGCTAACTTCATCGCGGAGTGGACCGAGGTCCAGATGCCACCAGCAGCCGTCGATCAAGAGTACTGGATAATGTACTTCGACGGATCGCTGATGAAGAAGGGCGCTGGAGCAGGACTAGTCTTTGTATCCCCCTCGGGGTGCACATGAGGTACATGGTTCGGCTTCATTTTCCCTCATCAAACAATACTGCAGAATACGAAGCGCTCATCAATGGCCTACGAATCGCCATCGAGCTGGGCATCCGACGTCTCGACGTCAGGGGCGACTCTCAGCTGATCGTTAACCAGGTCATGAAAGAATCAGGCTGCCACGATACCAAGATGGAGGCGTACTGTCAAGAGGTCCGACGCCTGGAGGACAAATTCGATGGCCTCGAACTCAATCATATCCCCAGGCGCCTCAACGAAGCGGCCGACACACTCGCAAAAGCAGCATCCAGCCGAGAGCTAGTTCCAACAGGCGTCTTCGCTAGTGACCAACACAAACCCTCGGTACGCTACGCAGGGTCGAAACAAGCCGACGATGGCCCTTCTAGTCCGACCCCCAAGGCCGATCCGCCAACTGTTCCTCCCGACCCCGAGGTCATGGAGCTTGAAGAAGACCAATCCCTAGAGTCCGATCCTCCCAATGACTGGAGAACGCTTTACCTCGACTATCTCCTCCATGACGTACTACCGACCGATAAGACAGAAGCCCGACGGCTCGCACGACGCGCCAAATCCTTCGTTCTTGTAGAGGGCGAACTCTACAAACGAAGTCACATCGGAATCCTGCAACTTTGTATCCCTGGCGAACAGGGAAAACTCCTACTGAGCGACATCCACGGTGGGGCATGCGGTCACCATGCCGCACCAAGAACCTTGGTTGGGAAGGCATTCCGACAGGGTTTCTATTGGCCCACCGCAGTAGCCGATGCCGAGCAAATTGTACGCACATGCGAAGGGTGCCAATACTACGCTCGGCAAACACACCTCCCGGCCCAGGCTCTCTAGATGATCCCCATCACGTGGCCCTTCGCGGTCTGGGGGCTTGACCTGGTTGGGCCACTTAAAAAGGCGCCCGGGGGCTTTACCCACCTGCTTGTCACCATAGACAAGTTCACAAAATGGATTGAAGCTCGGCCAATATCCACAATCAAATCCGAGCAAGCTGTGCTGTTCTTTCTCGACATCATCCATCGCTTTGGAGTACCGAACTCCATCATCACAGACAACGGCACTCAGTTCACCGGTAGGAAATTCGTTCGTTTCTGTGATGAACAACACATCTGAATCGATTGGGCAGCCGTCGCGCACCCCCGGACGAACGGACAGGTCGAGCGCGCAAACGGCATGCTTCTTCAAGGCCTCAAACCCAGAATTTTCAACCGGTTGAACAAGTTCGGCGCGCGTTGGCTCGCTGAGCTCCCGGCTGTGCTCTGGAGCCTAAGGATGACTCCTAGCCGGGCCACCGGCTACACACCCTTCTTCATGATCTACGGTTCCGAGGCCGTTCTCCCGACAGACCTCGACTATGGAGCACCCAGAATCAGAGCATATGACGAATAGGGAGCCGAGGCATCTCACCAAGACGCCATGGACCAGCTGGATGAAGCCCGCGACATCGCCCTCCTCCATTCAGCTAAGTACCAACAAGCGTTACGGTGGTACCACAGCCGATGGGTGTGGGGTCGAGCCTTCAACGTCAGAGACCTCGTCCTCCGTCTTGTGCAGAGCAACAAGGATCGCCACAAACTCTCCCCGCCCTGGGAAGGGCCCTACATCGTCGCGGAAATACTTCGCCCAGGCGCCTACCGGTTGAAAACCATCAAAGGCGAGGTCTTCACCAACGCCTGGAACATTGAGCAGCTACGTTGTTTCTATCCTTAAAATAAGCTTACACTTTTCCTTATCAGTTTTTGTCTTAACAGAACCTCGATCCTTAGTGACTTCCGACCCCTGCAAATCGCGAGGGGTCAGACCTCACTCGGGGGCTGGCATGTGATCGTAACATATGTCATGTGTAATACAAGTATTACGCTTGTAAAAAATCCCTGTGTTATACTTACAAACATTCTCTAAGTTTTCCATTCGCCTCATAAACGAGTCTCGAGGGCTAAGATCTTGGGAACCAATTCTGAATACAACTGGTAGGACTGCGAGACACCCACGCCCCAGCGGCTGCAACCTCTTTGCTCACTAGTTCAATCAGAATTAGTTCGCCCATGTTCCTAGCTTCCTATGACTTAGACCATGAGAAGAGTTGGAAAGCGTTAAAATGACTTGCCATAAGCAAAGGATGTAATTTTGTTCATTTTTTGCACAAATTCACCACTTACAAAGCGATGTCATTACAAAAAGGAACAATATACTCTGAGGACTGTATACTCGGGGGCTTCCCCACAACGTTATTTCATTACAGTCTCAGCTCAGCTCTACCACAAGTACTACTGCGGTCGCCGCGCCACGCTCTCCATCGGTGACGTCTAGGGCGTGTACACAGGCCAGCTCGTCTACTGCGGTCGCCGCGCCACGCTCTCCATCGGTGACATCCGGGGCGTGTACATGGGCCAGCTCATCTACTGCGGTCACCGTACCACGCTCTCCATCGGCGACATCTTCGCTGGATCCTCAAAGGCGCCACCATCTACGACGCCTCCACCGGAGCGTCCGGGGACTACGCCATCATCGTCAGCCGCGACCCCGGCAGCGATGCCATCGCCATGACGTCTGGAGACTACGCCATCATCCCTAGCCATAACCCTGACAATGGCATATGGGCAGGAAACGCCTCCCACCAAGGGAGGAGCACAGCGAACGACGGCGCAGTCAACGACGTACGACGCCCACCGACGCCTCCTTTCCTTCGGCAGCAGCGACTCCTCAGCAAGGGCCGCGCGCACCATCTCATCTACGTTGGATAACCTCCGGCTCGACATCACGCACCAGACTCACGAGCAAGTTTGTAAGTTCTCTATCTCTCTCTGGCATTACTCTTCCTCACTCAGGAACCACCGCGACGCACGGACGCATTTGGCGGAAAGGAAGAAGAAGGAGAGATAGCGGCTCGGAGGCAGAAGGGGAGGTGGGATGAGAGCTCCTCTCCCCCTCCCTATTTAAAGAGGAAGCGCTGTAACTAAGGAAAGGCGAAAGGTCGGACGAAAAAACCCTCTCCCTTCCCTCTTTTGTAATATGCAATCAATGCTGATTGATATCTGAGGGGACGCGCCAGAAGTGACGGGACGAACCCCGGTCTACGAGGCATCCCTCTTTGGTCAAACTGAACACTGCTTGGGTATGGCACGCCACTGACCCACTCCGGACGCGGCGATTAAGGCACCCACATAGGCAGACAACTTTTCGCCTCCCCATGCAGGACCACGGACGACACGACGACGGGACCTTTTAGATCTCCTGGGTCGGTCATTTGGCCCAGAAGACACGACAAACGAACGACCAAAGAAAGATAAGCCTCTCAGCTTTCTCACTTTATGCGTTAAAATTCGTTCGCAAGATTCCGACCCCGTCAAATAGCAGGGACGCGAACATCACTCGGGGGCTGCCGAGGATGACTACCAGTCTAGGCATCCTCTCCACCCGACCCCTCCGTATGCTTGAAACTAAGGGCAAGACATACAGGCACAAAGCTTTGAGTAAAACTGGACGAACTAGCAAACCCTACGCCCCGATAGCTACGGTGTTTCTATTCACCAGAAAAATCATGCTCAACGCCCCTCGCGTCTCTAGTTTCGACGTCTGCCTTCCCAAAGAAGGGATCGGAGGGGTCCGCCTATAGAATCTCCCCCAAAGGAGAAGCTGTCAGGTTGCCCAAGTTAATCGAACAGCTCGGATTGTCACCGAGACATGAAAACAAAGAATAGCAATTCTTACTCAGGTTTTTCCAACCTCATCACAAACGTCAGGGCCCGAACCCATCTGGTAGGAGCTTTTCCGCCACTTATACCACCAAGGTAACGTCACCACCTTTACTTTCAATTAAATCTTGCATTCAAAATATTTCATATGCAAAAAATTGCATCCCAACGATTCGTGTCGCACCACGAAACGGCTGTCGCCTCATTTCGATATAGGCAACCACAGGCTGAGGTTCGAAGGTCGGCCCGCAAAGGGCTCGAGGCCGCCTCACGCCGAACAGAGCCAGGGAGAGATAACCGAGATGAGCCCCAGCGGCCCTGCCCGACCCCGCTTAGAAGCGAACCGGGACGTCTCGACCTTCTCTCGTTCGATTCTAACCTCGAGCCAAACCCATAGAATCTCCATCGAGGAGAGGCCATCGGGCCCCCTGAGCTTATCGAACGACTCAGGCATCTGCCGGGAGGCGGGTTAAGAAGTTGTGGAGTGCCCCTAGAGGGCTCTGCCGACCCCATCAGCAAATGATGGACCCAGATTCCGCACGAACGTACCCGTTAGCGAGCTCGTTGAGCGCGGTACTCAAGCCGTCGAGGCAAGTGTCGTTCACTCAGCCCCTCTGATTGCGAAAACCGAGGATGGGGTAACACGCAAATAACGGCCGACCCCTATCAGACCCTAACAAGGCTCGGGGGCTCGGGCCAAACAATGCAGGGACAAAGGCCCCACCTTGCCGAGCCCATAGAGTCCCTAGTTGGGATTTCTGTTGGAAGACAGGGCGGGCATTATTGCGATGACATCCATTGTCACCAAAACCACGATTCCGGTCTCCAGTAACACCCGACCCCAGCAGGTGCGGGGGTCGGACCTTACTCGGGGGCTGTTAAGGTACGGCTACCTCCTCAATCTCCTCGCATTATAATCAGCGGCATAATCACTCTCCTCGCATTATAATCAGCGGCATAATTCAGGGGAACATATTGGTAAGACCGTAAAAAATCAAATCGCAAAAAATCAAACAAAACGAAATTAAGACGCAAAAGCATGAAAGGCGTCCAGACTCGAAAAGTACCGACACTTGTCCACATATTACATATAAGCTGTTCTCAAAATTATTCGATTAATTACTCCCGCGGAGGGAGAACCATTTCTTTCAGACTGTCTGCCAGGTTCTTCGCAAGGGGAGCGACCATCTTCTCCATTTCCTCCAGCTCTTCATCCTCGTAGGTGGACGGAAAGCCTTCGCTCATCACCTTCAGGTTTATTTCCTTCTCATAATGGGCATGGGCGACGGTGAAGGCCTGGGTAATCCCGGCGTGAAAGGCACTCTCCTCAAGTTGGCCCACCCGAGCCGTGATACCTCCGACGCGAGCCACGAGCGGGCTGGTCTCCACCGGCTCCGTCACATTCAGGGCGTTAAGGACCACCCCGACCGCAGCTTGTAGAAGATCGTGCTCATCGCTCTCAGCCTGAAGGGCCCTTTGCGTATAGGCAGCCTCTTTCTCCAGCTTGGTGGCGACGTTCTCAGCACTCAACCTTCCTTCCACCGCGTCACCAAGCTCCGCCCGGAGAGAGCGGACCACCTCGACGTCCTCGTCCACCTTCTGCTGGAGGGCTATGGCCCTACTCTCGGCCTTCCGCCGGAGGTCCCGCTCCATCTCCAGCTCCTTCAGGACTTCGCCGACCTTCTCATTGGCCGCGGCATTCCTCTGCAGCAGCTCGTCTCGCTCTTTTTGGAGTCTGGCAATCTCCTCTCCATCCAGCTTAGACCTTGCCGACAGGTCCTCGAACATCCCATGCGCCTCCTCCGCATCCTGACACGCCTGGGCCTTCCGCTCCTGGACGATAGCAAGCTGGGCGGCCATGTTTGCTCGCAGCCAGGCCTCCTCGGAGAGGCGATCCCGCTCCGCCTTCTGCTCAAGGAGGAATTGGGATTTTTTTCGGCTACGAGCAACAAGAATCTGAAGAAGAAGAAGACTGATATCAGAAATGTGAGAACACACAAACACACGAAGAAAGAAGAAAGAAAGTCCAGAAAATACCTGAGAGGTAGGGATAACGATCTCACGGAGGGCTCCTCTGGCCTGGTCCAGGGCGTTCAGCATGGTCGAGATCCCGATGTCAAGACCTTCTCGCTCCATACTCTCGGAATGATCATCGAGCGAGAAAAGAGCCGACGTCGGGTCCTGAGCAGCCATCCACTAGAGCGGCGGCTCCCCCCGCGTAGGGGAGCGGCTTCCTCCCGACAAAGGGGCCGGTGGCGGCTCCCTCCTGACCCTATGCGGCACCACCGCCGCACTCAAGGACCCTCCGGCTGGACCCTCCTCTGTCTGGACCGCTTCGGGCGCCACGGGCGGATCCACATGGGCGCCTAGCGGCGTGGATTGCACCACGCCCTCGGGTCCCACCACGACCGCGCCCGACTGATCCTGGCTTGGCGCAGTCATGGTCACCTTCACTGGTGGTATGCGGTCCTCGGCCAGCTGTTCCACGCCCGCCACGGAAGAAACCGCTCGCTCAGTAACCTCCACGGGTGTGGGAGCCACCATGGACGCCGTCGGTTCGGCCAACACGGCCCCAACGTCGGCACCACTCCTGCCCGAAATAGGGGCGACTCCAGGCGACGCCGTCTGTCCCGCTTGAAGGGCGAGACTCTTCTTGGGCACCAGCCCTAGGGGGTGACCCGTCCGCAAGAACCTACACAAAGGTAATAACCGTTAAGTCAAAATAAAAATGAAAAAAGGATGAAAACAGAGGAATCAAGAGCTTACGTTGACGTCCTCGGCTGGCGGAAGCGTTTTGGGGACGGATCCCCAGATCCCTGCCCTGACTCGTCCGGACGGGACCGTTTTGTGCCTGCCCCCTGCTCCGGGGCAGGGGGGTTTATCTCGTCGGGCGCGGCGCCGGGGTCGCTCCCCTCCATCATCTCGTTGGGTGCGGCACCAAAGCCGTCCCCCTCCATTATCTCGCGGGGCGTAGCACCAGAGCTGCTCCCCTCCATCACCTCGCAGGGCGCGGCATCAGAGCTGGGCGTGGCTCCGGTGTCACCCTCCTCCACGATCGCCTCAGGGCCGGTGGCAGCAAGCCCGGCGTCCCCTGTCCACCGATCCTCGGTCGGCACGCCGTGCGAAGCGGTGGACTCGCCGGCCTCCACTGACCTCATTGATTCACTTCCCTCTGCGTGAAAAGCGAAGGGCCCCTACACGGGTGGGTGGCCACCTATCAGCGTTTCCTCATCCTCCTAGACGCCCCAATCCACGTCGACGGCTACCTCGTCGTCGTCATCGTCATCATCATCATCATCGTCATCCTCACTGCTCACGTCCTCTCCCCGATCCCGTGCCTCCTGCTTCAGTCATTTCACCTTCTTCATCTCCTCCTTTGCTTTCTTGTCCCGCTCAGCCGCGAGTCAATTCGCCGCCGCCACAACCTTGTCCTTCGGCAGCGGAGCCAGACTATCCTTGAAGACTAGCCCCCCCGGCTAGCCCCAACATCACAAAAGCAAGTATTAAAAAAGAGATTCAGGAGAAAGAAAAGAGTGCGGGAGAAGAGGGCTTACGAATTCGAAGAACCCAGGCTCCGGCCGCATTGGAGGATGCCCGGGCACCGGATACACGATGTCGAGGACCCTGCCGGCAGAATCCTCCGTCGGCTCCGTCGCCTCCTTGATACGCTGCGCCACTTCCGAATAAGGGAGCGCCTCGCCAACGAGCACCGTCCCCTCGAACAATATCCCGGGCATCATCCGATGCAGGGGAAGCACACGCGCCATCAGTGGTGCCACCCTCCTCGCGTGGTAGGCGTCGATAATCCCCAACCCCTTTACACCCCGACCCTTCAGGGCATGGAGGGCGGAGAGAAGGTCGGAGATATGTTTCTTGTCTTTAGACTGGACGCCCCAGCCCCACGACTCCGAAGCATCCACAATAAGACGTCTGGTGTACTTCGGTAGGGTGGCACTCACATCATCCCTAACATAAAACCACTGCGAATGCCATCCCTTGTTGGATGTAGCTAGACGCATGTACGGGTAACCCGTCGACCGGGTATGGCGCAGATGAATGCTGGCACACCCCATCGGCGCGTTCACTTCTTTCCCCCCAATCTTCCTCTTCGACAGACTAATGCTAAAGAAATACCGCCACAGATCAAAATGGGGATCGATCCCCAGGAAACCCTCACACAGGGCAACGAACGCCGCCATATGCTGAATCCCATTGGGAGTGAGATGCTGCAGCTCTACCTCATAGTAATCTAATAGCCCCCGAAGGAATCTATGCGCGGGTACCCCGAATCCCCGCTCATGGAAGATGGCAAAGGAGACGACATACCCTTCAGGCGGCACCGGCTCACCCTCGTCGCCGGGGAGTAACCACTCCTGGACGGCAGATAGTGGGCGGAGAAGGCCACGGCGGATGAGGCCCTCTAGACGCCGGGAAGTGATGCTTGATCTACCCCACAACTCCATTGAAGCAGTAGGGGGGAAGGGCAGGCGCGAGCTTAACGGCGGCTGGAACACGAACGCACGCCGGTTGACGGTGGCGATGCGGGCGCGAGAGGCTGGGAAGATTGGCGGTGGATGTTTCAGAACGCAAAGGAAGCGGAGCGAAATACGGGACCCTGGGGGCGAACCCCGCGGTTTTATAGGGGGCGACGGACGCGAGAAGGGCAACCGTCCGCCTCGATCTCTGGGCCTGCCACGCGCGCCACCGCGTCACGTCGCGGGACACACGCCCGTAGTCCCTATCCTCTCATCCCAAAAATCTCGGCGGACGGTTCGCCTTCCCCAAGCGAATCCGGACTCTCTACCCACCGGGGAAGCGCAAGCCACAAAGGCCTGTTCTTTTCTCTTTGGCCCACCTAGGGCCCAGCAACTCGCCGGTCGGCCCAACTAAGAAGGAATCCACGAACAATCCACCACCAAGGGCAGAAGCACCAGTTAGGACGGCCCCGAATCAGTCCCCAGCGAACGAGACGCTACGACCCACTCGGAAAACACCTAGTTGATGAAAAACTAAGCCCTTCAGCCTTACCCGCGAAGGGGCCGATACAACCCCCCGGGCGACTCTACTCGAGTCACCCGGGGGCTCGGGGGCTACACCCATCGGGTGCGCTCGCGCGTACCCTCCGGCAAATTAGCTTTGACGAAATCAAAAACACCCTCCAGGCGATTCTACCCAAATCACCTAGAGTCTCGGGGGCTACTGTCGGGGACCTAATACCAGGGTACCCCAGAAGGTGGAACCGATAACCACCGAACGTGAAAAACTTCTGGACGCATAAGGGCTCCATGTCATCCCTTGTTCGAGTGACAGGAGTTCGGTTCTGCCTCGCCCGACACCTTTGGGACGGGCTCGGTCTCGCCCAAGGGCCGAGGGATAAACTCCGTCTCGCCCGACGCCTTGAGGGCGGGCTCGGTCTCGCCCAAGGGCTGAGGGATGATTTCCGTCTCGCCCGACCCCGGAGGGGCGGGGTCAGCCTCACCCGACACCTTTGTGGGATAACCCTGCCTCGCCCCAAAAGCTCAAGGCTAATCTCCGTCTCGCCCGACGCCTATAGGGCGGGCTCGGTCTCGCCCGAAGGCAAAGGGATGGATTCCGCCTCGCCCGATCCCGGAGGGATAGGGTTAGTCTCGCCCAAGAGATAGGGATTGGTCTCCGCCTCACCCGACGGCCCAGAACGAGCCTCGCCCTGATTGATATCTATCCCTCATAATGATGGGTACAGGACGAGACAAGACGTTCGGGTCAACCATGGCTCCAACGACCATACCCTGCGCCTTGGCAGGAAAAGGACTGCCAGGGAACGACAGGACTGATGCTTTAGACCCTTCCGGGCGCCGCAGAGCCCAAAAGGTATTACAGGTGCGTGCATCTCACCCTGTAGAGTTGTAGGCGCCGTCTTCAGCTCTGGGACACGGAACCCAACGAAGATATACGACAACCGCTACGCTCCAAGAACGGATTTGCTATCTCCACGAACGACGGATATTCCGTCACCACGCTGTGGACCCGAGGGAGCGGCGCCCTATTCCCGATCCCTCAGGTCCTCCCAGTCAGAAGGCCTTGGCCACGGCGCTACACCGGACCCCGACCCCGAATTCTCCCAACAAGGAATCATGGGAACCAGAAGGCGTGCGGAGCAAGGCTGGAGGGAGGCTCATAAGTCAAAACCACTGTACTACAGCCCATACCCTGCGGGCAGCATTCTGTGATTAATCTGACATCCTACAGAGACATCGACAACATGGTAAGCACTTATCTTCCTTCGCACTCATCAGAATGGAGGACCTGACCAGGTAAACGTGAGCCACATGACTAAGTAGAGTACACATCCTGGAGCCCTCACCCTTGTAAAGCCAGCCCCTTCATATGGTTACGATCACTTATTACCACATAGGAGGTAATACATGATATATATATGTATATATATATATTATTTATTTGTAAATAGGATAAATAAGAAAAGTTTTAGATATATAAAAATAGTTTTTCTAGATTTGATTGATGCATGCGTGATCTGACTGATATGGTAAATCTTTTTTATTTTATAACTTTGGACTTAATATATTTTCATTATCATATGATTTTGCATATAACCTTATATACACTTGATTTTCCATAATTCCATGTGGTATAATTTGCACGTGTACGTGACGTGTGTGCACCTGAATAGCGCGCGCGTGTACATGGTTAGAGTTTGTACGTGCCATGTACATGGTTAGAGTGGACTTAATGTTGATCAGTTAAATAAAATATTAGGCCTTGTTTGGATATAGTCGGATTAGCATTAATCCATATGTGTTAGAATGGATTGGATTAGAACTTGAACTAAATTTTACCCCAATCCACTCTAATACATATAGATTGAGATAAATACAACAACATTCAAGCAAGGCCTAAGTGATTGTCAAAAACATGTTAGAGAACCATGAAAAATTAATGTTACGTATTTAAAGATCCTAGATACTTTACAATGTGAACATGTACTGATAGACTTATCATAGCCTTGAACTAGTTTTGTTGACCACCATTGTTTCCAATCAAAACAAGAGGACAAAATTAAGTGATACGTGGTGATCCATTTTGGATTCCTGAGCACCACATGAATGCCATACGTGTAAGCCTAACATACCAATTGATCGCGACAAAAGATAAGGGAATCGCTAGTTATAAAGATATTTCCCTACAGCATCCAACATGTGCCGCAGTTGGTGCATGGGCACACACAAAAAATATCTGCTGCCAAAGAATCTGACTGCCGAGGCTTCCAACTTTGAGACTCAAATCTCAAAATTAAATATTGAAACAGTTCACTACTTCAGAATAGCTATTCACTACGGGGTCTCTATCCTCTATCACTGCCGGAAAATGGGCTGACAGTGGACAAGTGGCAATGATGGGGTTCTTCTATCACCGCCGCTTGTCCTAACCCGACAGTGATATCCAACATCACTGCCGGTTCTACTCCTAAACCGATAGTGATAGCCTTAAGATCACTACCGGGTTAGCAATACAACCGGTAGTGTTGTTTTGAGTAACACACAGCCGGTTTGCATTGCAACTGGCAGTGATATCCCTATGTGATCACTGTCGGCTTTTGGTATAGACCCAGCAGTATTATGGTTTTCCCATATTTCAGTTTATTAAATTATTTTATTATTTTGTGTAATACTTTTTATTTCCTATGGTTACTAGACTAGATATTTAAAGCATAACACAAATCCATCAAGATTTATAATACAAATATTACAATAATGTATATGTTACAATGAAAATGTATGTATTAGAACATCGTTTTCTTCGTCTCTTTACACTTCCTCTTATGTTCTAGAATATTTGTCTCTGCTAGTAGAATATTGAAATATCCTTGTTTACTCACGACCTCGTACATAATGAAGGCTGCTAGCACGTCTTGCAATCCTCTGATCTCGAAGTCTAACAACTATTGTGTTTTAAGTTCCTCCCATTGTCGTTGAAGCAAGATGATATAGAAATGCACTAGCGTTAGCCAAAATAGTAGTGTGTTTTGTTGACTTAGCCGATATACATGAAATGAGAAGCATACATACCATTTTTTTTGAAGACGTCACCGGAGGGGACGAAAAGTCCCCACCTAAATAATTTTCCACTGATACTGGTGAGGCTGGGAATGGAGGGTGCAAGACACCTAGTATAGGGGGCGACCCTTGAAGGTCAGAGGAGTACATAGCAAGTGGGAGAGAAGGACTACAACACTTAACAAAAACAACATGGTGCAGCTACCAGCACAACCTACAAACCGGAGCGAGTGCAAGCACCACTTTCTGACCTGTGCCACCACCAAAAGACACCGAAGAACTCGAGACCACATGCAACTGTAAGGTATTGAGTTGGATCTGACAGACAATAGCCAAGAAGTTGTAACGCAATGAGTCAGAACCAGCAGGCGGCAACCATGAGTTGCATCGCCACTACTACAGAATGGACTTGTTGTCCCGGGCGGTAACAGCCTTTAGTCCCGGTTACCGCGCTGGGACAACGATCCCGGGACTAAAGGTGGAACCTTCAGTCCCGGGACATCGAGCCGGGACTAAAGAGGGACCTTTAGTCCCGGTTGGTAACACCAACCGGGACTAAAGGCCCTCCAGCCGAGCGAACCTGGCACACCCTTTAGTCCCGGTTGGTAACACCAACCGGGACTAACGGTTCACCCTTTAGTCCCGGTTGGTAACCCCAACCGGGACTAAAGGTTCCTTTTCTTTTTCTTTTTTTTGTTTAATTTGTTTTCAGTTCAGTTACACGTATTTGTTTAATATATAATATGTTTTTATGTACGTATTCTACGCTGCTAATATAAATACATGCATGCGTATAATTACATCTAATTCTCATCTTGAGCATTATTATATTCGAATAAAGTATGAAACTATATTTTATATATATATATATATATATATATATATATATATATATATATATGTATATACAACACTTTCATAATCTTGTTCTCGAAAATAACGATATCAATAAAAATTTAATTTACATCATTTATTCCTTAAGATCAAAGTAGAACTCGCCGTTGGGATTTAGCACTTTTTCTAGAAGATATCCTGCTATTGACTCTTGAACTGCTTTCAGATGGTCTTTTTGCATGACCCTTCGTTTCAACCATTCAGTCTTGCGTTTGAAATAAAAGGAAAAGTATTAATACACATATATGTATATATATTCATTTAAAAATAAATAAAAATTAATATATACGTACTCTGAGGACATCTTCAGGAGTTCTTCTTATGTGCGAGTGATAAATTCACAAACGTAGTATCCACACAAGTTATTACCTGGTTCCTGCCGCAAACACCACTGTACGAGAAGAAGATTATTCTCATCATCTCACACGTAAATTGAAGTACGATATAATAATTAAACACGTGGGGAAGTGTATATAGTACAACTTACTGGTATTTCAACTACATTAAGTGGTGCCTTGCAATCCTTGTGATGTTGCCGAATAAACTCTTTCCAAACCCTGTGCGACCAATAATGTACGATCGTTAATAAATTATAGCAAAGTCTATTCAATAATAGTTGTGCGCGAGAGATCGAAATTACCCCTAGATAATGTCTATCATATCTTGGTATAGTGCCCGTTCTTTTCTCAACGAGTCAAAGATTAGTAACCGACTTGAGTTTAACTCAATGACAATGAGTATCCAGTGAAAACTGCATTGGTTTATACACATACGTACATGCATATAAGTTGTATTGATATTACATAAAATATGTAGACTACATTATTATTAACACTTACTCAAAGTTGTACGGGAAAAGTATTATTGTCTTGTCGTGCTGCTTCATGAAGAACATCATGATATTCTCCTGTGCTTCAGATACCCATCGCTCCTTGACAATAATACCGGTTTTGAATACGATATAAGGATCAATGAAGCCAACACTGGTGTCTTGTATTCTTTGGAGCTCTGACATCTAGAATCTGTATATAAATATAAGTTACATGTGAGGATAATTATATAAACGTACGCATGGAAGTGAGTTTATTAAATAAAAGTAAGAATCACTTACAAACAAAAGGAGCTAATGATTGATTTGTCCAGAGCGTCCATGTGGTATAGTTGATGCAATTCTTCGAAACTAATATGTAAGATGTCATCGCCACGGAAGTAATGATGGTCTCTAAATCTGACAAAGATCCACTGCTCACCCCTGCCACACGCCTGCATGTACCACTTGTTGAGCAAGTACATTTGCGTACCCAATTCATTCAGAGCCGCAGGGTTGTACAGACTTTTGCCATATTTATAAGTCTTCTAGGTATCAACTTCCAGGTTCTGGATTGGAGCTTTGCCCATCAATTGATCCAAGGTTAAACCAGTATCTTGAAAAAAAGCATTAAGGGCTTGAACTGACACTTCTCCAAAGTTGTCTGGTCGATAGACTTCTATGTTGGAACCATATTGATTAGCAACAACAAGATTTTGCATTGGTTGCTTCTGTTGTCCGAGCTGTGGGACATCCTTCCCTGATGCTCTTTTCCTTTTCTTATCTGCATCATGTGACTTCACGAGGGAGCGGTCATAGTCTGATAGTGGCGAAGGCTTACGAAGTTCAATCATCTTTTTCTTGTGAGCATCGACCTTCTGCCTCAGCACCTCTCGTGGTAGGTAAAAGTACGGCTTCTCCTTAAGCTTCGCTTGACTCTTCTTTTTGGTATCTATAAAAAAATCTTTCACTTTTTTGTCTTCTTCAGCTGCTATTTGCTCATCAGTTTTTTTAGAAAGTATTTCTTGAGAAATAACTCTTTTTCTCGGGGTCTTCTTTGCCGCCGGGACCTTAGACGTCTTTGTAGTGCGTCGCTATGGAGGGGGTGGGGGCGGTGTTGGAGACCGGCGTGGAGGCGATGTGGCCGGTGTTGGTGGAGACTGGCGTGGAGGCATTGGAGATCGTTGTGGAGGCGGTGGGGCCGGTGTAGGAGTTGGAGATCGTCGTGGAGGCGATGGGGCCGGTGTAGGAGTTGGCGATCGCCGTGAGGATGAAGTCGTCTCGCCCCCCGCGACGCTGTGATGAGATGGGGAATGAATGATTAGGCTAGGCTGGGGGGGAGACCCTGCTACAAAAACAAGTTGTGTGTCAATTATTTTTTAAGCCAATAGAAAATTAATGGAAAATAATATTTCATTCACTTTCATTCGTACCTAGGGTGAGGTAGGGGAAGCGGTGGCGCCCCAGGAATGATGATGAAGCGTTTGCGCCATTGAATAAATGTCTTTTCTGCTTCTCCTAGTGTCTTCTCCCCATCACCGCCTTCAATGTCAAGAGAAACATTGCTGTAACCTTTGAGCACTCTATCGACCGAGACGCTAGCATATCCAGGTTGAATAACTGACCCATGGATTCTTGGTGTCTTCGTTCGGTCTATTGGAGATACAACCCCGACAGCCACCATGATTGATGCATTATTACCATCTGAAATGTGCAGCTCACATGTTGTTAGAGGCTTGGTAATGTCATCAACAGGGAAGCGCAACCCAGCGTCGTCTTGAATAACTGGCAGCTCCATAGAAGCACAACTGCTTTTCATCTGACCAATGGGGCTAATGGTGACTCTCGGCATTGATTGCGATTGCATTTGACTCATTGCTAGCTGCACTTGCCTCTTGATCTCCTCCTGCATTCTTGCCTCAAGAGATTTTTCTCGTTCACGTGATTCAAGCAATGCTTGTCGTGACTCGTCAACAAATTGCTCCAATGCACGGATTCATTCTGCCTCCTCATCCTTCTTTCTTTGGCGGCTTCTATAGGTATCCTTGTCTGCTGGGAATGCGTGTAGCCACGGAACCGCCCCATAGCCTCTTGTTCGACCACCGTGTTCGGGATTCTCTAGTGCATATGTCAATTCATCCTTCTCTCTGTTGGGCTTGAAAACACCACTATCAGCTTCTTCCCTAGCACGAGCTAGTCTCTGTGTTGCTCTCTCAATTTTTTGGCCGAAAATTAGCTTGCCAGTGTCTAGGTCTAGGCTTCCCCCATGAGCGTAGAACCAATTCTTCGCGCGTTGAGGCCAGTTCTTCTCTATTGTTTCAGGTATGATTCCCTTGGCAGTAATCTCTGCTTCTAGGTTCTGCCACTTGGGAATAGCACTCTTATAACCACCTGATCCCATGCGATGATGGTACTGCTTCTGTCGGGCATTCTGCTGATTCCTCATCACACGTTCCTCACTATCTTGGGATGTCTTGTATTCTACGAAGGCATCCCAATGAGGCTAATGCTAATTTGGGACATCGTTCTAAAGTCTGTTCTCTAGTAGTGCACCTATGAAAGCATCTGGGGTCCAACTGACGCCCACCTATGCCATTTGGGGGAAGGAAGCCTCAAAGGGGGAGGACTGTTAGGAAGAGAACGAGGAGATCTAGAGAAGGAGATCAAGGTCCCCGCAGCCTAGCAAATGATGAGGCAAAGCACTCAAGTGAGCTAGAGGATGACAAAGCAAGCCGTTGATGGCGAGCACTAGACAGCAAGTAGCGTGTGCAAAAGCCAAGAGGCAAGGTTGGGAGAGCAACCAAAGAGAGCACAAGGTCACATAGGGCGCGACCGGAAGTAGGCGTGCTTATGTTGATGCCTTCAAGAAGGGAAATGACATCCACGGATGCCACCATCGATGACTGAAGCACTAGGCTCGTAAGGGCTTTCGCCCCGAGACCTACCCAGTGGATGTGTCAAGTTTGGAATGACCTTCGCGAAAGTAGGAAGTGGAAACTACAACGACGCATCTAGGGAGGGATATGACGCCATTTGCACCATGCTTCCATCATCGTAGGCCTAGAGCAACTACCAGGCAGGGTTTTCACCCATATTCCAAATGCCTATAGAAGCCCATCCAGAGCGCAACATGCCAAGCAGAACCTGCCAACAATGAGTCTAAGCCGAAGTTGACAGCGATGTCGGAGTCTTGTAGACGTGCCACCAGCCTTGTAGATGTTGCGTTCCTAGCCGCGCTGGTGGGAATGGCCGCCGAGGATAAGGCCCTTGTGGTGCAGCATGCGCCATAGCCGTGCTCTGGCTCACCACGACCAAGCCTCTATTGCTAGGCTCTGCGCTCGGACCCGAGGTGAAGCACTGTGGCTAGGACCCCGCCATCGACCCACCGGCGGGTAGTAGATGTAGGTGATGAGCACCCCATCGTCATCGCACACCACCTGGGCGTAGCCGACGGCGAAGGTTCCCAGTTCATGATGGCATCCTAGGGCTGCTACACGCCGCCTGACCTATCCTAGAAGCATTCTCGATGAGTGCAAACTGGCCGTTGGGGAAGGAGTGGTGTAACCTATAGAGCTCGGCAACGCTCGGGGATGACATCCACAACGACACCGTGGAGCAGTCCGTGGACTCCAACTTCTAGTTTAGATACCTCAGCAAGGGAGTCGGCGTCGAGTCGTAGTGGCTCCTCGGCTCTGAGCAAAGCGGAGGCCCCACGGTTGGGAGCCATGTCCGGGTGACCGCATGCATCCTCGTTGGCCGGCTCGCTGCTCGCCACTTGTCAGCAGTCGCGTGCTCCATGTCAGCCGCCATGCCCACCAGTTGCCGTGCCTGTTTGCTCGCTATGCGCTAGATCCAAGGCAAGGGCCACCGGATCTAGGCCTAGAGGACACAGATCCGGTGCTTGACGGTCGTCGTCGGCCAACCTTTTGATAAGGACATGAGCTCCATACATACGACCATGCTTGGAGATAGAGGCCGAGGAGATCAGCGAGGTTGTCCTAACCAAGAAGGAGGCCCAAAGCTCATCCGGTTCGAGTCACCAAGGTGGAGGCCCAAATCAAGTTCGAGCCCATCTCAGGCTCTAGGACCAGTCTGTCATAAAACTGGTCACATGGGAGCGTTCGGGCTCTGTTTTTGATGATCCACATATCGATGGAAAGCTAATTAGATAAGAAAGCCAATGCAACTGGTCTCACATCAAAACCCTTCGGAATCAACGGTAATCGTCGAAACAAGTCAGCATCCAGAATCTGCCAGGGTGCTACGACACCGTCTTTTGGTCCGTTGGACCGTGTATCGTGTTTGGGCCCATTAGGGGGCGCGTCCAGGGGGTGACGTCCAAGACTCTATAATTAGTAGTTGTCTCTCTCCTTAGGGTTTGAGTTTTGTTTAGTTCTTAATTTCCTTATGAAACAGACGTCGTTTTGCTGCAACTGTGCTGCCAAGGCTGCTTGTTGTGAACTAGGGCCCTAGTTCTTGATCTTGTTCGCTTGTGGCGATTAGTCCTTTCGAATAAAGACTTGAACTCCTTCTTGTTTTCATAAACCTCATATTTATTTGCAATTTTAGATTGTGTTCATCCCGTTCTTGCTTGTGTTCTCGATTCACTTGCAGGAAAGCCTTCTCAGCGAGGTCAATCGCGTTCGCGTGGTTTATAACCAATGGAGCAGTGGTGTAACGGTTGTGGGGGTTTGAATTAGTCTTGGTTCGAAGCCTAGATCGTGAACGTCGAGTCTCCACCAATCGACGCTATCATACCTTTCGAAAGATCAGGCCTTGTCTACATCAAGTGGTATCAGGGACCTTGTTGTCCGTTAGGTATAACTTTGTTTCCCTCTTTAGATTGTTACTGTTTTTGCATTACCTATAGTCCATAAAAAGCCAAAAAAATACACCGCCACATATTCCCTATCCTATAGCCTTGTTGTGCCATGCAATTTCGTCTCTGTTTCGCATTGTTGAGTTTGTGTCCTAGGACAAGTTCTGGTTGCTGGTTTTAGATCGTTTTTAATCCAGTTTGTGTCTTTTCCTTTGTTGTTCATCATAATCCGTAAACACCTTCAAGTCTTGTTGTGTTTCCTTTGTATCCATTAAACCCTAGTCCACACCATCTAATTTGTTACACTTGTCTTTAGTGTTTACATCTATCCATAGCCGCCGCAACAACTTTTGCGCGCATTGTTCCTATTTTGTCCTCTAATTCAGAGCCAGTTCTTAAAACTGGTCTAGTTTTCGCATACGAACTCGGATTTCAACGTTCCATATATCAAAATCGATCAGAAAAAATATTTCGAATCCGTCTGTCCCCTTGCTTCATTAGGTTCAGGAAAATTTTATTTTAGCCAAAAACTAGGTCACAAGATCCTCTTTTCGTGGTCACAAGCTTTTTGTCAATTTTGAGCACGTCTTCTGAATTTTCCACAGGCCACACCTTTCACTTGTTTAAGCTCATATTTTCTGTGGTTACTTATTTTGTGCTCCTAAGTGAAGAAAAAATATCAAAAAAAGAAAAAGAAAAAGTCAAAGAATCCTAAAAAAACAACGACTAGCCCAAAAATAGAGAAAAAGAGAGGGCAAAAGTGGAACAATATCTAGAGGAGCACATAGAGAGCGTCCATTTGAGTTGTGTTTTGCGTGTGCTAATTTCTGCCTTGTTCCTAATCATATTTCTGTTGTTCACATCACTTGATACATCTGGTACTTGGAACATGAATAGGCCTAGCAACTAAGACAAGTACTTCGGGATATTTATTCAGCTTTGCTATTCAGTTGTGAATATTGCTATTCCTTGCTACTATATTGTGCCTATCCAAGCTCCACTTTCTTCTAACCAAGTACAGGTTCGCCTTGCAACTGTTACACTCAAGCTACAACGGTATCACAGTCACCGACCGATTGCGTCGCCTGTTGCTTTGTTAAGGACACTTGTAAGATCGTGGTAAGACACTTGAGAGTTGAGTGCCTTGTTTTTCCTTGTCCACAACCTAAGTAGTTGATAGAGATAATACTTTTGTGTTGTCTTTTGTTGTGTTCTAACAATGACAGGTTGTTCGTATCCACCGACTTATGATGGTATAGGTGCTGATGAGTACATAGAGTGGGAAATTGCCATCGATAACATATTTGCTACTCGCTTTATGTGTCCAAGGAGGAAGGTAAAAAATGCAGCTAGTGTTTTGCGACATTCTGCTTTATCTTGGTGGGAGTCTTTAGATCCTTCTGATAAACCTCAAACTTGGAATGATATGAAACTTCTTATGCGAGAAACCTTTGTTAATCCACCTCCTATTTTGATTTCATATGATGAGGTGCACCATTTAGAGGAAGAGTCTATTGTTATTCCTCTTGCTATGACTAACCTTCTGCAGGATAATAGTACATAAGCGAGAGGATGACATGGAAGAAAATGAGGAGCTCACAACCTCATATGCAAATTCAGAACCATCACTTCACAATGCACCTATTACTCTTGCTGAGAACACAGGTAATCCCATGGTGCTACACTCACGGAAGGTGAGAATTGTTTTAATGTACTAAATTTTTCCACAACCCATGCTATCATAGAGCAATTGTTAGTGGAACCCTCTCTTGATTTATGTTTGTCCCATGATAATTTGCTTGATGTTCCTTGTGATAAAGATGAATTGGTTGATGATGCTTTAGTTTTACATGTTTTGGAACCAACCACTTGTGCTGAAAATAAACATGTTATTCATATTGCTACTAAAACTGATGAGCTCAAACTATTGTCTTCTTTACATACTTTGGGTTACATTGAATTTGATGTTTTGTGTAACCTAGATTATTTGGAGGAGAGCCTTTTTAAATATGTTGATTTGCCTTGGTTTTCTAAACACACATATCATGTTATTGGCAAATATAACAACAAAGGACAATATATGATACATCGAGTATACGTTCGTAGTAATATGAATTCTCCTTTTGTTGTACAAGATTATGATCGTTTAGAGGGCAGCCATAATATTACAAACATTTTCTCATGTTCCTCAAAGAAACAAGTTCACTTCCAAGAAGGGGACCATTGTTGGTTGCTACCTATGTCTGCTAGACCATCTATTCCTACATTGTCTTTGGTTAGTTCTAATCTTTTGCAGGATAGTGTTGACATACATCGTGTGCATTCGGATCATGGAGTCTACATGCTTGCTGAAATTTTTATGCGAGATGACACGCTAGAAACTTGGAAACATGGTCATGTTCCTTCTCACAATTATTTCAGTTTCCTTTGTCTTCGCAACCCCGTTCTCCTTTGTGTTGTGCAGGATCAGTTTCAAGCACAATCGACGCCGAGGACTGGCTTTTCATCAAGAAAGGGAAGGATGATAAGGACATGAGCTCCATACATACGACCATGCTTGGAGATAGAGGCCTGAGGAGATCAGTGAGGTTGTCCTAACCGAGAAGGAGGCCCGAAGCTCATCCGGTTCGAGTCACCAAGGTGGAGGCCCAAATCAAGATCGAGCCCATCTCGGGTTCTAGAACCAGTCTGTCATAAAATCTGGTCACATGGGCGCATCCGGGCTCCATTTTCGACGATCCACATATGGATGGAAAACTAATTAGATAAGGACAGCCAATGCAATTGGTCTCACGTCAAAAGCCCTTTGGAATCAACGGTAATCGTCGAAACAAGTCAGCGTCCAGAATCTGCCAGGGTGCTGCGACACCGTCTTTTGGTCCGTTGGACCATGTATTGTGTTTGGGCCCATTAGGGGGCGCGTCCAGGGGGTGAGGCCCAAGACTCTATAATTAGCTAGTCATCTCTCTCCTTAGGGTTTGAGTTTTGTTTAGTTCTTGATTTCCTTGTGAAACATACGTCGTTTTGCTGTAACTGTGCCGCCAAGGCTGCTTGTTGTGAACTAGGGCCCTAGTTCTTGACCTTGTTCGCCTGTGGCGATTAGTCCTTTCGAATAAAGACTTGAACTCCTTCTTGTTTTCATAAGCCTCATATTTATTTACAATTTTAGATTGCGTTCATCCCGTTCTTGCTTGTGTTCTCGATTTACTTGCAGGAAAGCCTTCTCAGCGAGGTCAATTGCGTTTACGTGGTTGATAACCAATGGAGCAGTGGTGTAACGGTTGTGGGGGTTTGAATTAGTCTTGGTTCGAAGCCTAGATCGTGAACGTCGAGTCTTCACCAATCAATGCTATCATACCTTTCGAAAGATCAGGCCTTGTCTACATCAAGTGGTATCAGGGACCTTGTTGTCCGTTAGGTATAACTTTGTTTTTCCCTTTAGATTGTTACTGTTTTTGCATTACCTATAGTCCATAAAAAGCCAAAAAAATACACCGCCACATATTCCCTATCCTATAGCCTTGTTGTGCCGTGCAATTTCGTCTCTGTTTCACGTTGTTGAGTTTGTGTCCTAGGACAAGTTCTGGTTGCTGGTTTTAGATCGTTTTTAGTCCAGTTTGTGTCTTTTCCTTTGTTGTTCATCATAATCTGTAAACACCTTCAAGTCTTGCTGTATTTCCTTTGTATCCATTAAACCCTAGTCCACGCCATCTAATTTGTTACACTTGTCTTCACTGTTTACATCTATCCATAGCTACCGCAACAACTTTTGCACGCATTGTTCCTATTTTGTCCTCTAATTCGGAGCCAGTGTTTAAAACTGGTCTAGTTTTCGCATACGAACTCAGATTTCAACGTTCCTTATATCAAAATCGATCAGAAATTTTTTTTCAATCCGTCTATCCCCTGCTTCATTGGGTTCAGAAAATTTTATTTTGGCCAAAAACTGGTCACAAGATCCTCTTTTTGTGGTCAAAGCTTTTTGTCAATTTTGAGCACGTCTTCTGAATTTTCCACAGGCCACACCTTTCACTTGTTTAAGCTCATATTTTCTGTGGTTACTTCTTTTGTGCTCCTAAGTGAAGAAAAAATATCAAAAAATAAAAAGAAAAAGTCAAAGAATCTAAAAAAACAATGATAGCCCAAAAATAGAGAAAAAAGAAGGGCAAAAGTGGAACAATATCTAGAGGAGCACATAGAGAGCGTCATTTGAGTTGTGTTTTGCGTGTGCTAATTTTTGCCTTGTTCCTAATCATATTTCTGTTGTTCACATCACTTGATACATCTGGTACTTGGAACATGAATAGGCTAGTAACTAAGACAAGTACTCGGGATATTTATTCAGCTTTGCTATTCAGTTGCGAATATTGCTATTCCTTGTTACTATATTGTGCCTATCCAAGCTCCACTTTCTTCTAACCAAGTACAGGTTCACCTTGCAACTGTTACACTCAAGCTATAACGGTATCACAGTCACCGACCGATTGCGTTGCCTGTTGCTTTGTTAAGGACACTTGTAAGATTGTGGTAAGACACTTGAGAGTTGAGTGCCTTATTTTTCCTTGTCCACAACCTAAGTAGTTGATAGGGATAATACTTTTGTGTTGTCTTTTGTTGTGTTCTAACAATGACAGGCTGTTCGTATCCACCAACTTATGATGGTATAGGTGCTGATGAGTACATAGAGTGGGAAATTGCCATTGATAACATATTTGCTACTCGCTTTATGTGTCCAAGGAGGAAGGTAAAAAATGCAGCTAGTGTTTTGTGATATTCTACTTTATCTTGGTGGGAGTCTTTAGATCCTTCTGATAAACCTCAAACTTGGAATGATATGAAACTTCTTATGCGAGAAACCTTTGTTAATCCACCTCCTGTTTTGATTTCATATGATGAGGTGCACCATTTAGAAGAAGAGTCTATTGTTATTCCTCTTGCTATGACTAACATTCTACAGGATAATGTACATAAGCGAGAGGATGACATGGAAGAAAATGAGGAGCTCACAACCTCATATGCAAATTCAGAACCATCACTTCACAATGCACCTATTACTCTTGCTGAGAACACAGGTAATGCCCATTGTGCTACACTTACAGAAGGTTAGAATTGTTTTAATGTACTAAATTTTTCCACAACCCATGCTATCATAGAGCAATTGTTAGTGGAAGTGTGGAACCCTCTCTTAATTTATGTTTGTCCCATGATAATTTGATTGATGCTCCTTGTGATAAAGATGAATTGGTTGATGATGCTTTAGTTTTACATTTTTTGGAACCAACCACTTGTGCTGAAAATAAAACATGTTATTCATATTGCTACTGAAACTGATGAGCTCAAACTATTGTCTTCTTTACATACTTTGGGTTACATTGAATTTGATGTTTTGTGTAACCTAGATTATTTGGAGGAGAGCCTTTTTAAATATGTTGATTTGCCTTGGTTTTCTAAACACACATATCATGTTATTGACAAATATAACAACAAAGGACAATATATGATACATCGAGTATACGTTCGTAGTAATATGAATTCTCCTTTTCTTGTACAAGATTATGATCATTTAGAGGGCAGCCATAATATTACAAACATTTTCTCATGTTCCTCAAAGAAACAAGTTCACTTCCAAGAAGGGGATCATTGTTGGTTGCTACCTATGTCTGCTAGACCATCTATTCCTGCATTGTCTTTGGTTAGTTCTAATCTTTTGTAGGATAGTGTTGACATACATCATGTGCATTCGGATCATGGAGTCTACATGCTTGCTGAAATTTTTATGCGAGATGACACGCTAGAAACTTGGAAATATGGTCACGTTCCTTCTCACAATTATTTCAGTTTCCTTTGTCTTCGCAACCCTATTCTCCTTTGTGTTGTGCAGGATCAGTTTCAAGCACAATCGACGCCGAGGATGGCTTTTCATCAAGAAAGGGAGGATGATAAGGACATGAGCTCCATACATAGGACCATGCTTGGAGATAGAGGCCGAGGAGATCAGTGAGGTTGTCCTAACCGAGAAGGAGGCCCGAAGCTCATCCGGTTTGAGTCACCAAGGTGGAGGCCCAAATCAAGATTGAGCCCATCTCGGGTTCTAGAACCAGTTTGTTATAAATCTGGTCACACGGGCGCATCCGGGCTCCATTTTCGACGATCCACATATGGATGGAAAACTAATTAGATAAGGACACCAATGCAATTAGTCTCACATCAAAAGCCCTTCGTAATCAACGGTAATTGTCGAAACAAGTCAGTGTCCAGAATCTACCAGGGTGCTGCGACACCCTCTTTTGGTCCATTGGACCATGTATCATGTTTGGGCCCATTAGGGGGCGCATCCAGGGGGTGATGCCCAAGACTCTATAATTAGCAGCCGTCGCTCTCCTTAGGGTTTGGGTTTTGTTTAGTTCTTGATTTCCTTATGAAACAGACGTCCTTTCGCTGCAACTGTGCCGCCAAGGCTGCTTGCTGTGAACCAGGGCCCTAGTTCTTGATCTTATTCGCCTGTGGCGATTAGTCCTTTTGAATAAAGACTTGAACTCCTTCTTGTTTTCATAAGCCTCATATTTATTTGCAATTTTAGATTGCGTTCATCTCGTTCTTGCTTGTGTTCTCAATTTGCTTGCAGGAAAGCCTTCTCTGCGAGGTCAATCGTGTTCGCGTGGTTGATAACCAATGAAGCAGTGGTGTAATGGTTGTGGGGATCCGTATTAGTCTTGGTTTGAAGCCTAGATCATGAATGTCGAGTCTCCACCAATCGATGCTATCATATCTTTTGGAAGATCAGGCCTTGTCTACATCACCTTGCTTTGTAGAAATTTAAATTTTGAACAAGGAAGAGAAGGGGAGGAGAGAAAGGGAGAGGTGAAGGCTGCGGCAGGGGGCTTTTTTGGGTGCCGCAGTAGGCCGCCGCCACCGCTAGCCAGAGAGTGGTGGTGGCGGCCGAAGAGCCAGCGCGGTGGGGGCTTTTGGCGGTGGTGGAAGGAAAGGGTTCACGGGTATCTATTTAGAATACATCGGTGGGTCAGCCATACACACCATTTTTATTTCCTTCCATTATGCTTTGCTCACATCATGTAGAACCCACATTCATTGTTGGCCAAAGGCTGTTCGAGGGTATTGTTGGTATTTATAAGTGCAAATAGAATATGAAGGATTTTGCAAGCGCACAGAATACCATTGTAGCATTTTACCGGGAGTATTCTAGGTATCGTTATTTATATTTTATCATATGGAAACAATGGAGTAAAGGCTTATTGAGCAATAAGGGAATATCTATCAGTCAACATACCACCATAGTTATAGCAAGGAGTAAATGTAATGATAGGAATTATGTATAATAACACTCAGGGGATAAATCAAAGAAGATGAATAACTAGTCAACTTGGGAGAACAAGGGGTGAGGTAGATTCCAATAACATTCTTATTACATGGTCAAAGTACAACCAACATTAGCTAAGACTAACTCTACACTTGTGCACTTTAGGATATCGTTAGACGGTAGAGCACCGTAAAGGATAACTCTACTAATGCGACTACGATCCTATAATTTAAGAACCTGCTCACATGGGGTGGACTATAGAGGATAGACGGGGCTATCACCTCCCGCTGCTACCACATAGCCAGGGAATAGGGTGCACTCATAGGCAGAGCATCGTATAAGCACCATGCTAACACGAGGCTTGGCTACTTAGTCTAACCGGTAAACTAGCAGGCTAAGCACTCTATGAACCCATACACAAAAGCGAGATATATATTCAAAGTAAGCATAGCCATGTAGATAAGAATATTATAAATTGATAATAAGTCTTACAAGATGTAGAAGTCAAGATACAAGGCTTTGCTGAGCCTCCAAGACTAGATCTAGAACTAGAGCATGAGCCCAACTCGACCCTCACTCTCGAGCTACTAATCTACTATATTGGAAAGTTCTAGACCTAATCGTCCTGGTGTATCTTGATCTCTGATGGATTTCTATGGAGATTGGAGAGATGCCTCAGGAGGGGGTATGGGGGATCTTATATGAGGGGTGACTGGCACCCTCCCCCTCTTAGTAGCCAATGTGGTATTGAAATTTACACCATATCTCATTAAAATGCACATGGGCCATTATGGGCCAAATTATGAATTGAGCCCATAAATGCATGGCATGGCTCCATCTCATCCCACTATTTGAACCAACATTGAGCAACGAAGGAAAGACCGACATGTGGGACCCATAGGCCAACCAGCCTGTAGGTGGGGTTGGTCGGCCCCACATTCTGACAAACGGGGTCGGGTCTCGGTAGATTGTCTTTTAGATGCTTCTAGATCCTTCCTAAGTCAGTTTCGTTGCGGATAAATGTGATATAATCTGACGATTGGGTCCACCTTGATGGTTTTCTGAATAACTCCTCCTGCAAATACAAATTCATCAAAACTTGTGAAATTCATTAGTTTAAACCCCTAGATCTATGTTGGTGATCCTTTTTATGCATTTATATAAGTTATATTGATGGTTTATGATGAACGTTAACTACCGTCAATAGGTATGCGCTTGAATATAATCAGCCTCGAAAAGGTTGTTCCTGTGGCTGTCCATATTTTTCTTGACTCTGTGTGACATTATAAAGTGGGAAAGACAGTGAAATTAGAATGTGCTAGGTGATTAAAAAATTATATACCGGCTTCACTTACTAGTTTAGCATGATGAGTAGGTCATTGATCTAAGAAAGTTCCCTTCACTTTGAGTCCCACACTTCAACACGTGATTTTGCATGTTTGATATCTATGAGGATGTAATGGACTTGCAGTCATCGTTGTCTTGGAGACCATGGTGTTGTCTCCTCATAGCAGTCGAGCATCGGCCATGCATCATCAACCAAAAGAACTTAACTCGCAGTGGTGCACGTGTCTTCTGAATTTGTTTTGCCCCTAGCAGTCTGACCAAACCGCTGAACATGGTGCCATATCCAGAGGACGCTGAGTACTGCTGATCAGAAGAGCACCCCCAACGGAGCCCGTCTAGCACCATAGGTTTGAGTTGGATCCCCTCAAGGACCACTAGACATGGATATATTCCACCAACACTTGTACTACCAACGCTCCGTGTGATGTCGGTTACCCAAGCTCTGTTGGTGAGTGATGCCGGTTACCCAAAAGTTCTATTGGTGAGTGTCGAGGCGACGGTGTGACCACTAACACTAGATATTCACATGCAACATATTAAGAGCTAACCATTCTGCCCACCATGTACGTTGATAGAAGCACGCTCATGTCCACACAGCTTCGTCACCCACTCGCCCTCCTAAGCATCATTTCATGCAAGCTCAAAAGTTCCTCTAAGGGTTGGGGGGGTTTCATGCAAGTTCGTTCTGCCTTCAAACCAAGAGGGTTGGGGGATTGAGGGGGATTAAATTCCCTAACAAGTCAAAATCCTCCTAAGTCCCCTCCAATTCTCTCCTAATCCCCATAGTTTAGGGACGAAACGAACAAGGCCCAAATTTTACTGGTGATATTTGTAGAAATGCTCCTTGGTCCACATTGTTGGTGAATTCTTAGTGTATTGCTTGTTCCAAGAGCACTAAATTCTTGATTGTAGTCAACAATGAGCTTTAGAAGCTCTAAGCAACGCAAACGTGGAGTTAGATATAATTTTCCAAATCACAATATATTAGCACATTTATTCCTTTGTGCCGACCACACACATAGGGCTAGCTTTTGACATTGTTTTCTATGAAATAGATCGATCAAAGACTGAGATGACATTATAAAGTTATTATTGTGATGATGAGTGATTATAAAAAAACTCGGGCTACGGAGGGTAGACACCCCTGAGCTATTTTAGCTTAAGGTAGAGGACTTCTCACACAGCCCGAGAAAATCCTCGAACCCCATGCCCCACCTACACACAGGGCCCCCTTACCCGGTGAGAGGGCCAGTCTACTTTACCTGTGCTTTGGGAACGTGGAACAGGTGAGGGGGGTTTCACACCACTGTTGACGGTCACTAACATCAATTATAAACCATTAACATAACCTGTATTTACACTTAATTCCATCACCAAACATAGGTATAGGAGTTTAAACTAATAAATTCCATGAGTTTTGGTGAATCTATCTTTTTAGCAGGATTTATCCAGGAAACCATCAAGGGGGACCTATTCGTCAAAGGAAATTATAGAATTCCACCGCGTAATCGACGTGGGAAGACTCCAAAAGGCGAATCACCGAAACGAAGACCGTGTCTCTGACATGTGGGGCTAGCCAGCCCCACCTAGAGGCTGCCTAACCTATGGACACCCTATGTCAGCCTCTCGTTGTTATATCGGTTCTCCACCGCCTCCTAGGTTGCATCTACGCCATCCTTTAAGTCGGTTTTATCCAAGTGCTCACGTTGGACGCTCCGACCTATATATACCAGCCCCTACCACCCTCCCTGGAGCCATCCTAAAACCCTAATTCATATTCTCCTCGTCAGGATCAGAGTCAGCTTTCAAGAGAAGATTAGTCCTTTATAGGATGTAGTCTTATGAATAGAAATAGTGAGATAGAGAGTGATTGAAGAGTTTGGAGGAGGTGCCGGCCTATCAGTGCTCTCTCTACGGCTTGTACCTAGGCGGATCCAAGTTCTACTTGAGCTTGCCTTTGAGATATCTCTGGTAATCAACTTCTAATTTGAGTAAGCATCTTGTTTATATTGTTCATCAGGATCATGACTCTTTTGAGTGCTTTATTCTTATTCTAGGGGGAGTAAAGTATTAATCATAAGTGTAAGCGTGGTGCATAGACTTAGGTTAATCATGGATGCACCCTGCATTCTGGAACGTGGTAGATCACGTGAGTGACATAAGTTCTATATAGCCTGTACTATATAGCTTTGTTGATCCTTTGTAGTCCACCTCCTGTCTGTAGGTGCACGTAGGACACGGTTGCGAAGGAAAGCATCCTCTGCTGGTGTCTTTCCCTATAATGTCCCCAGTTGAATAGCAGAAGATATAAGCTTACCCAAGTTAGAACTAGAGAACTTTAATTATCCTCTCTATGCTCCTATTTATCCTAACCTTGTTGCTACCCTTAGTTAAGTTAGACCGTAGTTAGTCTCACACGTTTTCCTGTGGATATGATACTTGGAATACCTACGGGTGAAAGCTACAGCGGTATCCGTGCGCTTGTGGATCTTTTCTGTGTGTGTTAATACATACCAACAACCACTGACCAGAAATTCGCCTAACTCAGGATTCGAACTCTGGTCACGGGGGACACCACCCGAAGGCTTGACCAACTGGTCTAGCAACCATAGGCATGATGAGTGATTATCAATCAAGGTGAAATCCTTTCAATTGAGTTGTTCTTGGTTATGATGAACCGGAGGCCACGTGGTGGCGCTACACCATGTCTCTTAGGTGTTAGAGAAAACCTCTTGTCCATGACTGTTGGTTCATGCTTGTCGGTGCGAAAAGTGACCAACAAGTAAATATTTGTAGTTTTGTCATGCATTGTGATCGGATGTGGCCTAGCACTCAATGACATAGGATTTATACTAGTTCAGACAATGTGCCCTATGTCCAGTTTCAATCGGTCGGTGACTTTATTCCTAAGCCTAGGTGCTCGAAGTTTGTTGTGGGGTTACAAACGAGTGGGAATGAGAAGGGGGGTGTTAAAGTCCTGGTCGGACTCTGAACCGAATGGAAGAGAGTGGCGGGTGCTCTAACATGCGCTAAGTATTGAGCGTATGTTCTGTGTAGCTCTAGAGTTCTAGAGCTATTGAGCTATTCAAGTTCTCAGGTCCTCGAGTGCTCGAATCGACTAGCTTGTTTTTTCTTTTGAGAGCCAGAGAGCTTTTAGGAGAGAGCTCATCCCCTTTTATAGTCAAAGGGGATGGCCTTACAAGTTAGAGAAAGAGAGAGAATGTATACGTGTGCTACCTAGTCTTTTTGCCCACGCTGTCGGGTACAAGACGGTCGTCGACGCCCACAATACTGTTTATGTCCAGATGCATGCGGCAGGCTCTACCGTGTTCGCCTAGTACGGCAAACGTCGGTGCCTACAATACTGTTTGTGCTCTGACACGTCTGGAAGGTTACATAGTGCCTGTCTAGCATGGTCTGGTGGCACCATCCTATAGGTGCATAGGGCATGGCAGGGTATGGTCCTCAAAATTGCGGTTGACTTGAGCGCCTTACCTTATCTGCTTCGCCTAATCCCCGGGCCCTCATCGAGCAGGCATCCCTAGTCAGTCATTCCTAGTCGGCCCTGACCGTGTCAGTCAGGGAAGAGCCACGAGCAGAGGTCCGATGTATCCCCAGTCGGAAAAGGAGGTCAGAGTTGGACTATGGTCCCACATTGGCTTGGCCTTCTGGTCGGGGACCGGATCGTTGTTCCGGCCTATCATTATGTATCTAGGCTGGCCCGAGAGGCGCACGTTGTCGCTACGCCATCTGCTAGGCTAAGTTTTTGCAGGGAAGCGGGTCCATTAAGGACCCTGGCCTATCATTATGTATCTAGGCTGGCCCGAGAGGTGCACATTGTCATTATGTATCTAGGCCTGTCATTATGATCACTTGAACCCAACAGGAGCCCTGAGCCCTTTTAGGACTTCTGTGAAGTCGTGAAGAGGCTATTTACACTTGTTTCACGAGTGCACCCAGTGGGTGTAAGATTGTGGGTCGCCGTCGGACCAAACGAAGCATGAACCAGTGGCATCGGACGAGACAGAGCGTGAACCCAAGTGTCAGGCATGGCCGAGGGGTCAGGCGAGATAGAGCACGAAGATCATGAGGCATTCCTCGGGGTCAGGGAAGCCATCATCATCCTTTCCTGCCGTGCCTCCTTTCTTGGCCGCCTCCTCCTTGCCTTTCCCTTCCTTTGGCTTGCCGGCCTGCCGCAGAAAGTGCTTGAGGAGTTCATAGTCCTTGTAGAGGTGCTTGATGGGGTAGGCGTGGTTGGTGCATGGACTCTCCATGAGCTTATCAAAGTGGTCAGGCTGGCCCTGCTGGGGCTACTTGCCCGCACGATCGGCTGTGGCGACCAAAGCTAGGTTGGTCGGTCAGTGCCGATCCTTCTTGTTCTTCTTGCCATTTTGTGTGGAGTGGCCCTCGCCTTGGTCCACGTGCTTGGCCTTACCCCTATCCCGACCGCCACTAAAGACCACCCCGACCACCTCCTCACCAGAGGCATGGTTCATGGTGATGTCGACCAGGTCATAGGTGGTACAGGGCTTCACACAGCCAAGCTTATGGATCAAGGACTCACAGGTTGTCCCAGAGAGGAACACGCTGATGACGTCCGTGTCGACGACATCAGGAAGAGAGTTGCACCGCTTTGAGAACCTATGGATGTAATCCCATAGGGACTCATTAGGATCCTGCTGGCAGCTCTTGAGGTCCCAGGAATTCCCAGGATGGACATATGTCCCCTAGTAATTTCTGACGAAGACCATCTTGAGATCTGCCCAGTCATGGATGCTATCGGGCAGAAGGAATTCGAGCCATGCTTGAACATGCACCCCCACGCAGATGGGGAGGTACTGGATGATGAAGTGGTCATCATCCACTCCTCTGGCTTGGTAGGTGAACCAAAAGTCTTCGAGCCATATACCGGGATTCGTCTCCCCGGTGTATCTGGCGATGTTGGTGGGCGGTCAAAAGCGCTATGGGAACAGCGCTTTCTGGATGCGACGACCAAAGGCCCATGGCCCCGGGCCATCTGGGCTAGGGCTCTGGTCGTTTGGTCGGCCACAATACCTAGGGTGCATGTCCCCACACTCCTCGATGGTCAGGCTATGATCCGCGCCGCCTGCTCTTGCCGCCACTCGATAGACATCATCATCATGCCGGGCATGGCGTCGATTGTTGATGAGGCTACGAGCATCACAGTTCGGCCCAAGGCATTCGCGCATAGGTGGTCCGTGTGGAGCGGGCGTCGGGTCAGGCTACGATGCTACCGTGGCTTCCTGCCCCACGCCTGGCAACGGTAGTGGTGAGTGGACGGAGCGATTCGACTGGTGTAGCCCTAGTCCTGCAGTTGGGCAAGAGGCCACAAGCCGGTGTCGTGACGTGGAGCTTTTCGCCTATTGAATGGTGGCGGTCTCCACCAGCGTCCGGAGGTTCCGGTGGATTGCCTATTCCTGGGGGTCAGCTGGCTCGGAGAGGCCACGTAGAAGCAACACCGCAGCAGCGATGTCCTGGCCAGCCCGAGCGAACTGAGGGGGGTCATTCTATTTGTCCAAGATGTTACGCTAGACCTGATGGGTGCGCCCCCGAGCGCTGCTTGACGGGTTACGAGCATGTGGCGCAGCGTGTCGCACCAAGCGCGCTAGTGTAGGTGGCGGCTGGCTCTGCCGCCTTTGTCGTAACTCCTCGCCATGCTTCTACGCACGTGCGAGGGCCTTCGCACGGGGGTCTGAAGGGGTGTGGGTTTGCAGAGACTCCACTACCACTGGTGACTGTCCTGGGGCGTCCGTCAGGGCGCACTCCTGGGACAGAGGGTGGCCAGGTGCCACGACGTCGCCGATGCTGGAGCCGTCGCTTTCGACCTCGTCATCGACGAGGTCATGAAAGGAAGCGAGAGTGTAGCCCACCATCCCCATGAACTCGGATGTGAGAGGGGGCGACATCAGCATTCTTCAGAGCCCCCACGCGCACGCGTCCACGGGGGACGCGGAGCCATAGGGGAAAAGGTCGCATAGCGGTCGTGGTGGGGACAAACGTCGTCGCCTACAATACTGTTTGTGCTCTAACACGTCTGGAAGGTTGCATAGTGCCCGTCTGACATGGTCTGGTGGCACCGTCATGCAGGTGCGCAGAGCATGGCAGGGTACGGTCCTCGGTATTGCAGTTGACATGAGCGTCTTACCTTATCTGCTCCGCCTGATTCCCGGGCCCTCACCGAGCGGGCGTCCCCGGTCGGTCGTTCCCAGCCGACCCCGACCGTGTCGGTCGGGGAAGAGCCGCGAGCAGAGGTCTGGCGTATCCCCGGTTGGAAAAGGAGGTCGAGGTCGGACTGTGGTCCCACCTTGGCCAGGCCTTCCGGTCGGGGACCGGATCGTTATCCCGGTCTGTCATTATGTATCTGGGCCGGCCTAGGAAGCGCGCGTTGTCGCTACGCCGTCTGCTGGGCCGAGTTTTTGCAGGGAAGCGGGTCCATTTGGGACCCCGGGTTCATGAACCCGACAATGCCCATGTAACACCGGCAGTGAAGGGCGGACGAAAAGCATCAACATTTCCATTCCTAACAAAAATACCATGGTGTTGGCAACTGCATTTGGCGCTAATGAGCAACGTCAAGAAATTAGTAGTTATGATGATGGCCAAATTCAACAAATGCTACAGGGAATATATTTGCTAGGATCTAGGTGAATTAGTAAATGTTTAGTTAGAATTATATTGGGTTCACTGAGCCAGCTGGAAGGAAAGCTGAGATATTAATCTAGATGCTATTGATTAGCCAGCTGCTTTGTTTGATTCATGCATCAACCGGATTAAATTGTTAATTGTGATTTGGTCAGTTTGCATGGCAAAAATGCCACTGGAGTTGCCGAATTGTCTTATTTGCGAACGGCGCCTAGACTGGATGGTCAAGCCGTTCTAGTAGCACCCTCTCAACCTGGATTCGATCCTCCATGGGGCGCATTCGCTGGACGTAGGTAAAAAAATCTCTTATTTGTCCCGTGTTTCAAAGCACAGGTCTAAGGATCAGCCCACTCATAGGGCAACGGTGCCGCTGTGTACAAGCGGGGTATAGGGTTCGAAAATTTTCTCAGCCTGCGTGAGAGGTCTTCCACCTTGGGCAGAATGCTCGGGGGCGCCTTCCCCAGACCAAGTTCTTTTTTTGTTGTCTTATTCAATGTTAGCCTGATTAAGTCGGCAGGGCAACAGTGCTTAATTCGTCATAAGCATTAGGATTTCACTACGCCAGATTTTTATACTAGGAACGGGGGCATTTTTACTGTATGGCGGCTGGGGTTGGAGGCGCCCCTACAGTGGGCGTCCTCGGGCCCCAGCAGCCCAGCCGTCCCTACAGATGGCACTGTAGGGGCGGCTGGTAACCTGAGCCACCCCTACAGTTGGGGCTGATCTGTAGGGGCGGCTCAATCACCAGCCGCCCCTGCAGTGCCTATTTGTCTTTTTTTAAATTTTAAAATTTGAAAGGTTTAAATTTAGTCAAATGATAAGATAACCAAAATAAAAGTTGTAGATCTTGATGAGTTGAACAACTTTTGTATTCATCACTTTTACATCATAAATCATTTAAGGTTTTAAAATTTGGTTTGAACTTGTCAAATTTCGAATTTTAAAATGTGTAAAACATTGTCACATCTAAATTTGGTTAAACTTAAATGCTGAAGCATCATTTTAGAAATTTTTAGGAAAAAAATCATTACATTTGGAGTTAGTATGAGGGAGAACAACTAGTTACAAAGTTTACCCACAGATTGAAAAGAGAAATCACACTGTTCTAGATGATCCTTACATGATCATAGTGAAAGTGTGATTCCTTTTTTTTAATCTGTGGGTCAACTTTGTAACTAGTTTTTCTTCCTCATACTAACTCCAAATCTGATGATTTTTTTCCTAAAATTTTCTAAAATCATTCTCTATCAATTTATTTTGTTGGTTTTGTCAATATATACATATGAAAAGTTTGAGCAATTTAAATTTTAAATTTCAAAAAAATGCAACTTCAGACAAGATTTTGGTACCCCAAATGATTTCAGCTGAAAAAGTGATAAATACCAAAGTTGAATAACTCATGAAGATCTACAACTTTTGTATTGGTCATTTCTTCATATGACAAAGTGGTAGTAACATTGTTCACAAATGTGACACATCTCTCATAAGGTTTTATAAACTATGAGACATGTGTAAGATTAGTGAACAATGTATGCTAAGAATTTATCAAATGAAGAAATGACCAAAATAAAAGTTGTAGATATTCATGAGTTGAACAACTTTGGTATTCATCACTTTTTATGTTGAAATCAATTTAGGTCTCAAATTTTGGTTCGAACTTGTCGTTTTTCAAAATTTCAAATTTGAAATGTTCAAATTTTGTCAAATAACAAGATGACTAAAATAAAAGTTGTAGATACTAATGACTTGAACAACTTTGGTATTTATCACTTTTTATGTTGAAATCATTTTGGGTCTCAAATTTTGGTTTGAACTTGTCATTTTTTAAAATTTCAAATTTGAAATTTTCAAATTTTGTCAAATGACAAGATGACCAAAATAAAAGTTGTAGATCTTGATGAGTTGAACAACTTTTGTATTCATCACGTTTACATCTGAAATCATTTAAGGTTTTAAAATTTGGTTTAAACTTGTCAAATTTCAAATTTTAAAATGCGTAAAACATTGTCACATCCAAGTTTAATCAAACTTAAATGCTGAAGCATGATTTTAGAAATTTTTAGGAAAAAAACCATCACATTTGGAGTTAGTATGAGGGAGAACAACTAGTTACAAAATTTACCCACATATTAAAAAGAGAAATCACATTGTTCTAAATGATCCTTACATGATCATAGTGAACAGTGTGATTTCTTTTTTTAATCTGTGGGTTGACTTTGTAACTAGTTTTTCTTTCTCATACTAACTCCAAATCTGATGATTTTTTTTCCTAAAATTTTCTAAAATCATTCTATATCAATTTATTTTGTTGGTTTCGTCAATATATATATATGAAAAGTTTGAGCAATTTAAATTTTGAATTTCAAAAAAATACAACTTCAGACAAGATTTTGGTACCCCAAATGATTTCAGCTGAAAAAGTGATAAATATCAAAGTTGAATAACTCATCAAGATCTACAACTTTTGTATTAGCCATTTCTTCATATGACAAAGTGGTAATGACATTGTTCACAAATGTGACACATCTCTCGTTAGGTTTTATAAACTATATGAGACATATGTAAAATTAGTGAATAATGTATGCTAAGAATTTGTCAAATGAAGAAATGACCAAAATAAAAGTTGTAGATATTCATGAGTTGAACAACTTTGGTATTCATTACTTTTTATGTTGAAATCAATTTGGGTCTCAAATTTTGGTTCGAACTTGTCGTTTTTCAAAATTTCAAATTTGAAAGGTTTAAATTTTGTCAAATGACAAGATGACTAAAATAAAAGTTGTAGATATTCATGAGTTGAACAACTTTGGTATTCATCACTTTTTATGTTGAAATCAATTTGGGTCTCAAATTTTGGTTCAAACTTGTCGTTTTTCAAAATTTCAAATTTGAAAGGTTCAAATTTTGTCAAATAACAAGATGACTAAAATAAAAGCTGTAGATATTAATGAGTTGAACAACTTTGGTATTCATCACTTTTTATGTTGAAATCATTTTGGATCTCAAACTTTGGTTCGAACTTGTTATTTTTTAAAATTTCAAATTTGAAAGGTTTAAATTTTGTCAAATGACAAGATGACCGGTAGCAGTTGTCAAGAACTACGTATATATCATTATATCAGGGCGTGTTCAGTTAAACTTTTGCAGGACAAGCACTGCAATAAATACATTTGGATAAAAAAAAGTTAATCTGCATACACTCTCAGAACTTCACGTGGGTAGTTAAAGCATATATATAATTAATTAATTAATCTATAAATAATAAATAATAATAATAATATTTATTTGTATAGTATGATATTATTATATTATTATTATATAAAGACCGACCTCTAATCCTGGTGACTGTGCACTATTCATCTCCCGTTTTGCACACCTAGATTCCTATTCATCCACATTGCACCTCCCCTTACTGTCCGATCGTCCCTCCAGGCATCTGATGCCTGCCACGCCTGCTCCACGCTGCCCACCGCGGTAGCCCTCCCCCGCATTGCCGCCGCACCTAAACAAGTAGAGACGCCACGACAACGCAGCATGAGAAAAAAAATTCCTGCCTCACCGCGGCGACGCCACCGAGAAACCCCGCTGCTGCTCCGAATCCAGTCGACGCACGCCATGGCCGCACTGCCCCACAGCAGCGCCGCCACACCCCTCCCCTCTCCCCCCTCGGGTTGCTGTGGCACCGGCGCTGGTCGCCACGACACCAGGATGCCGCTGCTCCGCCCTCTCCGCCCTCCTCGACTTGCCAACGCGCTTCACCTCTCCCAGCAAGTTCGCTCCACCGCTCCCTCTTCCCGGCTCCAGCGGCCCGATGCTGTGCCACGCCAGTACGGGAGGCCCGACGTGGGCAAACCTTAACAGCGCAGCCCGGGCGTCGGCGCGCGCGATGCCCCCGATGCGACCAGATGCAGGTATTGTTTACCTTAGATAGAGTTATGGTCTACAGTTCCCCTCATGTTGTACATTCTTCTTCAGATTTTTCTCTCGCTTTCATTAAATTATATGTGCTCATTTCCTAATGAAGAACACAAAAGGGAGATGATGCGTGTGTGCAAGCTGCTACCACGGTTGTCAAAAAAACAGTGTTAGGCTTTTTTGGTTTTGCTTCTTTGATCTATTCCATAATATTTGTTTCCACTTTGCTACAGCCAAACATGTTTCGATGAATATGTTACTTTTAAGGTTAAAAGATGCACATATATCACAGTCAAATTAGTTCTCTTCATTGATTGCATATGGTGTGTCTATGTACATGTCCTCCAACAAGGATCACAGGATTCAGTTTTACACGTTCTTAAACAAATTAACTTTATCGTAATGCTTACAGTTTTGCTTCATTTTCAGAGGTGTATGATCATCTAATAGCGTTGCAACTTGCCAAGGTAAATTATCTAGGTGCATTACAGATTCAATGTACTGCCATAATTTTGCTTACTGTTAATAAAAGTTGTTGCTCAGTTCATGTGATTCCTGTTGGTGTTAGCTTGAGTGCATCCCACATAATTCTGATAGGGTGTGCACTATATCATCCACCATGACTTCTTACCTTCTGCCAACGTCTTCCTACACGAGTTGTCTTACATTGGGTTCACAGTTATGAGAACCTTCCTATATTGATGATACAAATTATGAGTTTAGGATACTTTGCTCGATTGTGTTCACTTGCTTAATACCAGTAAGTGGAATTCAGTATGATGAAAATTAGATTCTATCCCAGACGAGATGAGATTGTAGTGGCGCTGTTGCTGCCTTTATTGATGCTTCCGTTTCCAGTTATGCCGAAAAATATGTCATCAGGAAATAATTCATCATTACATCATATTGGGGTCTCAATTATCTGATTCTCAAGTTATATTCAGTCCATCTTATGAAGTATGCCAAAATTTATAGAGTGCCTTTAATTTGGACTCATTAGTTTGGATAGGATTCTTCTATTTTTGAAGTACACTGCTGCTGCAAGAAAGTAAAATTCCTTTTCTTTTACTGAACATCATGTAGCCCTGCCATACATTGGGACACTGATAAGAGAAAGGTGCTACTATAGCTGGGTACACCTATGTTTCAGAGCAAATCCTTTTGTTTTATTTTGTCGATTCGCCACTATTCGTGCACTGCTACTTTGCACTTCTTTGTCAGATAATGTCACTACATGTGAATATCTGTCCACAATGCCTATGGACTCTGTGATGAGTTCAGTGCTTTGCACCATATCCACAGTGCCTATGGAACAATTATTAGTCAATACTGCTAAACATTTCAGGAGGCTTGTCTTTTTGTTTTCCTTTTCTGATTCTGATTTTTTTTTCTGGTTTTACTTTATGTTAGGCACCATGTATGAGGAGCCACAAGCTGGGGGACAAGATCGCGACACTTTAGTAGCTAGTCTCACCATATGGCAAGGTAAGGACCAGCAGCTATTTGCTTTGGGTGCTGATTATTATTTGTCATTACAGGAAGTACATTCCATCGCTGAAAACTGAAATCCGGCGTAGTATACTTTTCTGAAAGCATGTGTAGTAGTACTGTATGCTTTGGTTCAGATCTCAATAGCCCAAGTATAGATATTTTGACCAGACATGCACTAGTGTAAACAAAAGTGATTCCTAGTGATTCCTTCTATTACAGAATACCACAAAACTATAGATTTCAAACTCTTATTATTTGTTCTGAACATGAATCATTTTCAGGGGGCAAACAATCTATATCTTTTCATTTGTCAACATATTTTAATTTATAGCTACAGGTGTATATATGTTTTCACTACTAGGAAGTTCTATGTTTGCTAATTATTGTTCTTTATCCAATAATTAAATACTATACGTAATTCTCATGTCTCACTATTCCATGGCCCAACAGCAGACATCAGACATGTTGATTTGTAGGAAAGTTTGTATCCAAAATATTTGACAATGTTAAGTCCAAATCCTCAAGGTGAGGGCTTTCATATGTAATGAATCTATCTCTGTTGAAATTGGTTTTCCCTGTAGCTGTCCTTGCATGATTGTTCTTAACAATTATTTGTCTCCATGGAGATTTCTTAGCTGTAGCAATATCTGCATGTGTAGTTGTGAGTGCATCAAATGTACTAAATTTTCAGTATTGGCTAGAGCAAATGTTTGAACTTTATTATTCAAGTTGTATTTACTTGCTGTGATTTTGTGAAACCAGTGTCAAAATGTTTAGTGTGAATTGGTGTACCTCTTGAAAATGCTTAAATATATGTCAGAGTTAAGAAAAGATTGTTGTTACTTATATATATATATATATATATATATATATATATATATATATATATATATATATATATATACGGGTCAGATTTGAATTTGAATTTTTTTTTCTGGAAAATCCACTGTAGGGGCGGTTCTTGATTGAACCGCCCTTATAAATACACACAGCAGGGGCGGCTGGTGATACAGCCGTCCTTACAGAAGTCCACTACAGAGGCGGCTGATATTACCAGCCACCCCTACAGAAGGCACTATAGGGGCGGCTGAAAACACCAGCCGCCCCTACAGAGGGCACTGCAGGGGCGGTCAGGAAACCGCCTCTACAGAGGCACCCTCTGTAGGAACACCCTGGGAAGGACGGCTGGTGCAGCCGCCCCTATAGAGGCTCTAGAGCCGCTCCTACAGTAAAATTCTGTAGTAGTGTTTGTATTTTTAGCTCTAAAAAGGCAGCTGTGGTTGGAGTCCAGAACAGGATCAGCATCAGCGTCAGGATAAGAGATCGTCAGGCAAAGCAGATTGTTTCACCATGACGAGTAGTCATGGTGGTTCGGCGCTCTACAAGTCCAAAAGACCAAGTCAGGTAGTGCTGTGCTTGCAGAGCAATATGCGACTTCAGAAAGGATAATCAATGGAGGCTTCGCTAGTCGCTAAAGAGAGAAGGGAGGAAATTATGCATGAATATATTAGATTTTCTATGAGAAGCATGTCGGTCGTTTACACAGATTTTGTTTGTTTCTCCGAAGTTTAGTGGGAGGAAGAATATGAGAGATAGAATACTATAGTTGATTTGTTTATGTAAGACTTCTGATTGATTAAATGAATACGTTTACCAAAGACAGGGTACACCGTATATAAATTATGGGTGCACTCGGCCGCTAATCGACATCATATATCTACTATTTTTTTGTTTATGTTTAATTTCTTTCTTCTACCTTAGAATAGCAGTACATGTACATGTCAAACCCTAACTCTCATTATGGATTGGTGTTTTGCAATGAAAAACGGTCGGCTCTCCTCCGTAAAAGCAAGGAACCCCTTTGCTAGTTTGTCTTGTAAACTAGTCGTTCATCGTCGCGAAAGAACTGTAGTTATTGTGGTGTCGCGTAATCATTTTTTCACGGTAACATAATTGGCGACTCCGCTAGGTACAGGTTTAATTTTGGCTATTTCGCAGCCGAATTTTGATGCCAAATATCAAATTTGTTTGTCACCGCTGCATCGGTTTGAAGGCTGATTGCCTTCGTGGTTCTTGGCCTCGAGATCGGTTCATCGCGATGGTGCGACCCCAAGTAACCGATCTTTTATTGCCTATTCATCTGCTTCTTAGTCAAATCGCCTGCAACAGAAGACAAAACGAAGCCACCATAGAGTCGGTGATTTGGTGAGCTTTAAATCATTGGAAGACGTGTATACGAGGACGAAGTTGTTGTGCATCAGATTATCGTTGCTTGCTGCCGGCGTTGAAGTGAGTGCTAGCGACGTCCGGTCGGACGCCTACACTGCACTCCTATTTCCCATGTTCGGGCCAGCACGCTTCCGTCCGAGCTTGCATTTCGTGCACACGCAGGGCCCGCACCGCTAGACCACGTGCAGGGACTGCTGGCACCTCCTTCGTTTCTCACCAGCATTATAACATATGCAATATTTGATCTACTTTTATAATATCTAGATAAAACACTTGCAACATACGTCCGAAGCAGCTGAAACACTTGCAAAACACCAGAAAAAATTGAAAACACGTGTGTAGCCATTGCAAACATATGTAAAAATCAAGATGAAACACTTGCAAAACATACGTATAAAAACACTTAAAACACTTGCGTATATATGCAACATCCGGATCTAGTTCTGCAACGTGCAAATAAAACACTTGCAACATACGTCTGAAACAGATGAAACATTTGAAACATACACTTGAAATATATGTGTATAGCCTATTGCAACATGTGTAACATCCCAACTATTTTTGCAACATCCTTGTGAAACACTTATAATATACCTCTAAAACTTCTAAAACATACATCTAAAACATCTTAAACTATATTCGAGCCCTGTAGGGGGGCGGATAAGTGCTTGCTCTCTGTGCCTTTTGAGCTGCAAAAATAGCGCTGTTGCAGATCATTTAGCTAGTGCAGCAAAAAGAAACACGGGAATCTACCAATAAGCATACGAATTCGTGGATTTTGCCACACGACCAGCAATAAGCAACAGAGAAGATATGGCTCAAGATTACAAACTTGAAGAGCTACCCATAGAAGTGCCAGAAGATCTTATTCAAAAAATTAATCATGTGTTTAGAAAAATATATTTTACATGTTATCAGAAGACAGAAAAATGAGTCATCAAATTTAAAGAGTTTCCACCATTCGACGATGTGCTAAGAGAGGTATTATCTACAAGTGCTTTATCCTCAATCCAATCTAGTATTGTTAAAGTTACGCTTAATAACTCTGAGATGAATGATAATGATGATTGTTTAAATAAAACTTCTATTATTGCAAATGAAAATTCTGAATTATTTACTCAAGAAAAGGGATTGGCTACTCTAGATGAAAAAGTAGTATTCGGTTGATGCTGCTAACTGTAGTGACACAAAAATATTAAACATATAGCTGATCATGCATTTAATTTGAATACCCACAAAGATAGTAGTTTTAATTCTAACATAGAAAATACGAGATATAGTTCAAATGATATCTATGTAAGGCAGGGAGTAGCTGAACATTCAGATTCGGTTAGTAATCATAAAAATAGGGAAAGGGAGATGGTAATGCTCTCCTCAGGACGTCCGTCCATCTCGACGCAGCACTTCTTAGTCCATGCTGCTCGCTCCCGCTCGTCGCGCACCCCGCCTGCAACACTCGCTCCTGTCTATGCCCACAATGCTCGCTTCCACCGTGCTCGCCTGCTGCGGGCACCACACCCCGTCCGTCATGGCCTTTCTCTAGCGCAGGGGTGTCGTGCCACGGGCACCGCAACCCATTCGCCGCGACCTTTCTCCAGCGCAAGGGCATCGCACCTGCCCGCCCGCCACGGCCTTCTCCAGCACGCATCAATCTACATGTCGGCATGGAGCTCTGTGTGCCGCCGAGCCTCTATTCATCCAAGAAACAAGTAGATGTTGCATTGAAAATGCATGTTACAAGTGTATGTTTTAAGTGTTTTAGATGTTTCAGAGGTATGTTGCAACTGTTTTATATCGATGTTGCAAAAGTAGATCGGGATGTTGCACATGTTGCAATGGCTATACACGTATGTTTCAAGTATATGTTCTAAATGTTTCATCTATTTCAGACGTATGTTGCAAATGTTTCACTTGGATGTTGTAAAAGTAGATCTGGATGTTGTGTATATATGTAAGTGTTTTATGTGTTTTTCATATGTATATTGCTATTGTTTCATCGGGATGTTTGCAATAGCTACACACGTGTTTTCAAAAAAATTCGGGTGTTTTGCAAGTGTTTCAGATGTATGTTACAAATCACTACTACACTCGTATCTTTCACAGCCGCGTCGTAACCCACATCACTGTCCAATTTCAGCCTCAGCTGTAAGCTGTCGACAGTGATAGTCATAGCCTTCACCGTTGGCATCTAGGACCGACTGTGGCGTACACTAACACCGCCGATTGACTTATGATCCGTCCGTGATTAGGTCCTTACTTCAGTCACATTGGAACACGACCCGGCTGTGGATGTACACTAACACCGCCTCATTGGTAAATGATCCGATTGTGTCGAGGCTATCAAAACCGTCGTCTAGGCACATCACCCGCCTGTATAGTGGTCACCAACACCGTCGCCTTATACTTTGACCCGACTGTCAGCGGTGCGGGTTCACTATTGGTTCGATGGCTGAGACGCCTGTGTAGAGGTTAACACCACTGTCGCTTTAGCGTATGATCCGCCAATACAAAAGTCATGGTCACCGTCGTCTTGCACCATGATCCGCCTTTGATGATCGTTTAGTCGGTGTTGGGTTACTAAAGGATTCGGCAGTGATATACTTTTGATCCTTGCCGCATCATACGTATAGCAACGGTGACCGAATTTCATCTGGTTTCACAATAATTACTAATTTAGATGGGCCCTTAATAGCTTCATGAACACAAATCATACAGATATATAATCATTACATCAATACATCATGTTTACCAACAAGAGTACTTTTTACAATAATAATGGACGCTACCATAACATCTTTCTCAACTGATGTCCTAACACAAGCTGTACATAGAGCATACTAAAGGTACTGATGTAACGACATAGTTGTGCTCCTTCTATGTGGCATTACTGCTTGCAAGTCAAAATGAATATAATTAGTGCATCCTTCGGATTGGTAGCCAATGCACCATGGAATCCCTCTTCTTCATCTCTGATCCACAACCTGAATAAAGCAGTAGAATTAATAATATTGAACATATCATTCCTTTAGTTAACAAGCCAAAATTGGCCTATACATATATAGAATGAAAACAACTGCCTACCTAAATAAAGATTGTCGTGACGATGAAATGCACAAATGCATCTTTACTACTCTGCTAATGACTCCAAGAACAAGGGAACATAAGAAAGATGGTAAGGCCTGTTCATATGGAAATGCCCTCTTGATCTACAAAAGCAGATAACACAGGCTTAGATAACATGAATCTTTCTGTGGTCCATGTCATATGCAATCAATGTTCTATCCTTTCCAAGAAGGAAAATAAAATTCTATTCTAGGTGAACTGTAATCACTATGTACTTCTCATCATAAAGCTCAAAACCAACTTTAATATTTATGCGTCCAAACAGTTCCTCTGTGTCCACAACATGCTTCAAACTCTAGTTATCACTACCATAGTCTTCAAGTATCCACACTAAAAGCCAAGGCCTATAGCGAAAATCAGCACAACACACACATAGATGACCCTGAGCTTGATGGATGGACATTTTAGCACCACCTAGTTTATGAATTGTCCTCCATGTCTTTCCCTCCACATCCATAGCAACTATCGCAGAGTACTCAAGCATGTGCATAAAACCATTAAGAAAAACACTTCTCGATTTTGAACGTAGAACAATACTACCATTGCCCCATTCAGATTCCTTAAAGATCCATGTTGTAGTTTTAGATGAGTAGAAATCCACACCTACGTACACACCCTCCACCTCAACAAATTCAATCACATGGAAGTGCGAGTACGTTGGATCAAAACCTAAGCGAGCCTAACCAACATAACGGATGCTACGCGGCAGTACATGCCATTTGTGAGTTGCCAGATTGCAGACAACATAGCGATGTAATCCATCAGGCCCAGCACACTAGGAAAGGACGAAACCACTGCAACAATCTGAGACTAGGACTTTTTTAAGGGGGAAGGGCAAGAAGGACAAGGAGGGCCATTCACCAATGATGCTGGTGAAGTGGCGATTGCCCTTCCACCAGCTGCCACAGAAGAAGCCGATGATAGTCTATGAAAGCTTCTTACGTTGATAGGAGCCTCTAGGAGCGACAGACACACTTGCAGCAGCACAAGGACAAGGCGGGGAGGTAGTGAAAGATGTCGGCAAGCACATTGTCTGAGAGGATGTCCACTGCATTCCTCATGCTAGGGCATTCTTCATCTGGAAGGACACCACTAGCCGAAGAGATGAGGTCGTCCTGCCAAGGAATTGCATCAATAAACATTAGTAAGGAGATGAGTTTCAAGGAGAAGGGACGGTGATGCAAGTAAGGCCTTATTACACTTGCCTTTGGATCTAGCGGCAGTGAGCACGAGTGGCAACGCTGGTGATAGCAGTAGCTCGTTCATTGGTATATCTGTGAGGGCAATCTAGCGATGTGCACTGGCACGGAGCAAGGGCTAAGCAATGCTGATGAGCAGGAGCGGCGATGACGTATAGCAACAATGAGGAAAAGAAAAGCTATGTGTGTGGGGGGGGGAGGGAGGGCAGTGGCAGGGTAGGGGTTCGGGAGGGTTAGGGGGGATGTTGGAGTAGGTTATTTGCTCTCTGCGTAACTTTTACGGCACGCGGGAATCAAACTTTCATCAGTTCCGAGCGGGAGGGTTCAAACACGGGATTAGAAATTTTGTAACTAAGTGACGGTGATGCACAGTACTATCACCGGTGGCTAGGTCCTATTACCACCTAGAGACCTCCATATGATATGGTGATGAACACTAAGGCACACAATCCCACAATTAGAAAACTAAGAAAAGCACTATTCCAGTACTCAGATTGAAAGGAAGCCAGCTTGAGTTTGATGGTGAATAATAAGGCACACAAAATTACATTGAGGTGAAGGCCAAAACACACAGTTGGAAAATATAAGGAAAGCACAATGCTAGTACTCTCGGATTGAAAGGAATTCAACTTGAGTTCCATACATTCATACCAAATAAGTAGGTGGACACTACCAAGCTAACAATCATGCCGAAAGCTAAAATGCAGATACTAATTAGGCCAACACTATGCAAAAGTTAAAAGGCCTTCATATGTACATCATTGGTTGCATAATTAATCATTCTCCATGTAGATCCTAGTTGACCTCCATGGGATCATTGTGAATCTCCATAATATCCTGCAGATCGTTGTCGACCTCCACGGGATCATTGTCAATCTCCATGTCATCCCGAGCTTTGACCAGTACAACCCTGTCCACATCCATTGGTACACTTTCATTTAGCTCATCGACTTTATTCACAAAGCACTGATTCGATGAACTAATACTGAGGACAATAAGGCTGACAAGCTGCACTCCACGGATATACAAGGCTACAAACTCCAGAATGAGAAGATGCATTTTCATCTGTAGATCCAATAAAATTACTGTAGCTAGGTTGGAGGTGAAGGAGCAGAGATGGTGCCGACCACAAGGAGGAGTTGGAGCTAGATGCAGCCATGGAGCAGTCAGGGTTCAAAGTGTTGCACACTCTGAGTGAAGAGGTCGGCCTAGGTCTTTTGTCTACGCTTTTGCCTCCTGCCAAGGCACCAAAATGTCCTTCAAAACCCTTGCCCTCCTACCAAGATGAAATATTCTGTCACCACCGGTTCAGGGTACTATCCGCCTGTAGAAGAAGGCCTATTTTGGATCTCTCTATGCTTACATAGAGGTGTACACATGGACCACAATCAAGATCAACTGATTCAATTAACAGTTCAACCAAAGTAATAGTCCAACGATTATGCATTACTCATACATACTAATCCAGAGGTTTCATCAGTACAAATAAACTTCATTAACATAAAAGTTTCACAAATTCTAAGACTTAATATCGGATGGGTAGGTAGTTGCTAAGGTACTCAATTGGTTGATGCGGTCCCAAAAGCTAGAGGTAGTGAACCATAGCGAAGATCATGGGGCGTGAGGTAAGACATCTATTGCAATGAAGAAATTTCTAATATGAACAAAACTGATACCGCACCCAAAACTAATTGGAACCAAATGCTAAGAGGGGGTGACTGAATACATCTAACCTTCACGGGGTGTTGTCCACTACGATAATGGAAGGTGCTCGAGGCAGGGCAAGTACAGACGATGGATCAAAATGAAGATGAAGCAATGGGTGGAGAGAATGAGGATGAAGCAACAACAGGTGGGGAGAACTAATGGATTCATATTGGGGTTTTTAGTTGGTCGAACCGCCGGCAAGGCACCGATAGGACCCGAGGGGAGTTGGGAACGGGCTGGGCGCTTCTAGGTTTGTTGCCAAATGGACAGTCCAGATTGATCAGTAGCGAGAACGGATAGCACGAGATAAGTTAAACAGTGTCCGTATTAAGCCAACCATTACCACGCTAATCCAACACTATAATACGACGATTGTCAGTGGTTAAACTACTTTTAGATTCTCCTGGACATAACCGCAACCGTACATGATAGTTTTTTTTCCTCTTCATTCACAAATATACTAAAAAACAAAAAACTTTTATCGAGAGATCAAATCCGTGCACTGGCATTTTGAAAGTAGTGTTGAAAAGAACTTGCTTTGCATTTCATATAAAAAAGGTGACATTGAAGAGATCAAAATCTGCGCAAATAGAATTTTTTTCATTGATTCATTATGTATATGTAACATATAGATACAATTTGGACGAGTATATGATTGTACTCGTTCAGAAGCATAATAACTAACCTAAACTATCAAAACTACTTATACTAACTATAAACTACTTAATCTAAACATATGAGCTCGCCTCGCTTGCTTGGGTGGAGGCGAGGCGAAGTCAGAGTCAGAGTCAGAGTCATCGAAGTCGTCTTCGACGTCGGCGTCGACGTCGTCTTCGTCCTCATCCTCGTCCTCCTCATCGTCCTCCTCTAGGTCCTCCTTCTCGGAACCCCATGGAGGACTATAATCAGAAGACCTCCAGTCGTCGGAGGAGATGTCCTCCTTGGAGGACTGGGGGGCTAGCAAATCATCCTCGCTGGATGACTGACTGCTTGGAAACTTGATGGGGATATTTGACATTTTCTTTGTAGATTGGAAGAGAAGGGGATGATGGATGAAGAAGATGGGTATTTTTAGAGGGCACCAGGCTTGAAGTAGTATGTAGAACAGTGGGTACGACTCTTAAGCTTCAGGCGGCGGAAGTAATGGTGATTTGACGGCCTTGGAAGTTGAGGCAATTCAACACTCATGCTGAATTTACCACCACTTGACCAAACGCTAGTTTAGGGCGACGGACAAAATACGTATCCCAGTCGGCCTGACTTTTCATGTGACAAAGCAAATGCAACCCCAATACCACTGCCGCATCTAACATTAACCCATCAGTGGTAGAAGTTTGAACTGTCAGTTTCATTCCCAGGAGACCTTGCTATTGTTCCAATCGATGGTGGAATTATCACACGGTCGCTTCTATCGCTACGACAGTGAAAGTGGCGATGGTGATAGATCAATCTGTAGTAGTGTAGAATCCGGTGAAGGAGCAGATCCAGTGCAGTTACCTTAGATCCAGATGGAGCAAAGAAGTAGGGACAACGCGCTAAAGATTTGTGCACCGGCGAGGTTGGAGGTGAAGGAGCAGTGAGCACGTGAGAGGCTGCCTTTCGTCTGACGCTAGCAGGGTGAAGCAGAGCAAGGGAGCAGAGTGGAGAATGGATGGGAGGAAGGTGTGATAGGACCGTAGGAGTGTATATATAGTTCAATAAATTGGTTGCCCCTATACCAGGGCCCAGTGTCTAGGAAAGTAGGATGCCTTCAACACATCAATTGATACTTGGATCTACTATCATTTATAGTTCAATAAATTGAACACCTAGTTAGTCACCTTGCATTTAGTTCAACAATAGTTGTACAATAGTGATAGATTTTAGTCCGACACATCAATTGATATTTGGATATACTAGCATTTACATTTCAATAAATTGAACACCTGGATAATCACCTTGCATTTAGTTTAACAATAGTTGTACAAAATTAACAGATTTCAGTCCGATACATCATAAATTGATACTTGAATCTACCACAGTGAACTAAGCAACTTGCTAATGAACATGCCAAGAAATAAGGTAAGTAAAAAGTAGGTGAAAGAAGAATAAGAAGCACATTTCTTTCTCAAAGGTACGGAGTCTTCCATCATCTTCGTTGGAACCCTGGTCATTTCTTCAATCTGTGGCATAATCTCTTTCTCCTCCTACAGATGTTCTTCATTTGTTGTAACATTAGCCTCCGCCTTCAGCTCCCAAATCTTGTTACGTAAATCCAAAATCAAAGTCCTTAGAAATTTTCTAGATTAGGGATCGTGCCACCTAAAGAACCCGCAATCTAAGTCAGGCTACGAAAAAACCAAATTACCATAAGTACAGCAGGATTTCAGCATTTGCATTGCGAAAACAGAATGAACAAGAAAGAAATTGACTTATATTATTTGCCTGCAGCATCCGTGATACCGACGTCTTGGGTTTCCATCACTCCATGAAATCCACTGAGGCATCTTCATGCCACAGCGACACAAAAGTGGTGGCTGGTATAAGTAGGGGTGGTTCTCGACACGGGCACGAGATGGGCGGCCCCCTCCCGTTGTAGCCTCCTTCATTGGAAGCCGGTGTTCTTCTCGCGACGGCGCCTTGGGATGGTGCCGACCACTAGGAGGAGTTAGAGCTAGATGCAGCCATGGAGCAGTCAGGGTTCAAAATGTTGCACACTCTGAGTGAAGAGGTCAGCCTAGGCCTATTTTGGATCCTCTGTGCTTACATAGAGGTGTACACATGGACCACAATCAAGACCAACTGATTCAATTAATAGTTCAACCAAAGTAATAGTTCAACGATTATGCAGTACTCATACATACTAATCCAGAGGTTTCATCAGTACATATAAACTTCATTAACATAAAAGTTTCACAAATTCTAAGACTTAATATCAGATGGGTAGGCAGTTGCTAAGGTACTCAATTGGTTGATGCAGTCCCGAAAGCCAGAGGTAGTGAACCATAGTGAAGATGACAACATCTCCATCCACGGACATATTATATCTGTAAAGTATGTCTACTTCCTGTGTAGTGCTGCAAAGCACAAAAATCTCTCCACAAACAGGGTCTTGAATGATTCTTGTCAATTTTGTGGTCCGAGAAGGTGATGAACAACGGCTTCAACAATCAACAGTCGATCTGGGTGAATGATTCATCCCCAAGTAGCAAACAACATCATCTAGGGTCCTGGTGCCACCCCTAGCCACCAAAACACAAGGTTGCTCGTATTGAAATGGCTTCTTCCAAAGTAAGACATCTATTGCAATGAAGAAATTCCTAATATGTACAAAACTAATACCGAACCCAAAACCAATTGGAACAAAATGCTAACAAGGGGGGTGACCGAATCCATCTAACCTTCACAGGGCACGAAGTAAGACATCTATTGCAATGAAGAAATTCCTAATATGAACAAAACTGATACCGAACCCAAAACCAATTGGAACAAAATGCTAACAAGGGGGGTGACCGAATCCATCTAACCTTCACAGGGCACGAAGTAAGGCATCTATTGCAATGAAGAAATTCCTAATATGAACAAAACTGATACCGAACCCAAAACCAATTGGAACCAAATGCTAACAAGGGGTGACCGAATCCATCTAACGTTCACGGAGCATTGTTCACTACGACAATGTAAGGTGCTTGAGGCAGGGCAAGTACAGGCGACAGGTCAAAATGAAGATGAAGCAACGGGTGGAGAGAATAAGGATGAAGCAACAACGGGTGGAGAGAACTAATGGATTCGTATTGGGGATTTTTAGTTGGTCGAACTGCCGCCAAGGCGTCAACAAGACCCGAGGGGAGTTAAGAACGGGCCGGACGGTTCTAGGTTTGTTGCCAAACGGACGGTCCAGATTGATCGGCAGCGAGAACGGACGGCACGAGATAAGTTAAATAGTGTCCATATTAAGCCGACCATTGCCACGCTAATCCAACGCTATAATATGGCGGTTGTCAGCGATTAAACTGCTTTTAGATTCTTCTAGAAATAACCGCAACCATACATGACAGTTTTTTTCCCTTTTCATTTACAAATATACTGAAAAATAAAAAACATTCTTCGAGAGATTAAATTCGTGCACTGGCATTTTGGAAGTAGTATTGGAAAGAACTTGCTTTGCATTTCATATAAAAAGTGGCATTGAAGAGATCAAATCTGCGCGAATAGAATTAGTTTCATTGATTCATTATGTATATGCAACATATAGATACAATTTGGATGAGTATATGATTGTACTCGTCCAAAAGCATAATAACTAACCTAAACTATTAAAACTACTTATACTAACTATAAACTACATAATCTAAACATATGATCACCTCGCTCGCTTGGGAGGAGGCGAGGCAAAGTCGGAGTCGGAGTCATCGTCGGTGTCGGCGTCATCCTCGTCCTCGTCCTTCTCCTCCGGGTCCTCTTTCTCGGAGCTCCACGGAGGACTATAATTAGAAGACCTCCAGTCGTCGGAGGAGACGTCCTCCTCGGAGGACTGGTGGGCTACCAAGTCATCATCGCTGGATGACGGGTTGTTTGGAAACTTGATGGGGTTGTCCGATATTTTCTTTGTAGATTGGAAGAGAAGAGGATGATGGATGAAGAAGAGGGGTGGTTTCAGAGGGCACCGGGCTTGAAGTAGTATGTAGAGCAGTGGGTACGACTCTTATACTTCAGACGACGGAAGTAACGGTGGTTTGATGACCTTGGAAGTTGAGGCAATTCAACACACGCCGAATTTACCGCCGCTTGACCAAACGCTAGTTTAGGGCCGGCGGACAAAATGCATATCCCTGTTGGCCCGGCTTTTCATGCGACGGAGCAAATGCAACTGCAATACCACTGCCGCATCTAACGTTAACCCGTCGGTGGTAGAAGTCTGAACTGCCGTTTTCATTCCTAGGCCTCGCTATCATTCCAACCGATGGTGGAAGTATCACACGTTCGCTTCTATCGCTACGGCAATGAAAGTGGCGATAGTGATAGATCAATCTGTAGTAGTGAATGTTTCATGTATGTTGCAAGTGTTTTATCTGAATGTTGTAAAAATAGATCGAGGTTGTTGGCCCCACCTGTCGTAGCCGCCTGCTACAGTTGCTAGGGCGCCATCGTTTGTCACAGTGTCGGCACTTGAGACCAGCAGAAGCATCCACGCGCGTGGCATCCACAGGCAGGGACAGGCGGGGCCCATGCGGTGGGGCACGCGAAAACATACGGCGCGGCCTCCTGTGCGAAGGACCGGAGATGTCCGGTATTTTGGAGCGGCTCCGGACATCCGGACGCTGGTAACGCCCTAAAGGGCCAGAAAATAGTAGCTACAATGAAGCCAAATGACGGTGTGAGTCCGAAGGATTATTTAATTCGGATGAAGGAGACATTCATGATGCAAAAACTGTTGTATAGCCGAACACAATAGTTTAGTTAACAATTTGAGTGATGTCAAAACAGCAATTATAACCGAACATAATTGTTCGGCTATATTAAAATTTCAACAAAAAACACTAAGCGCTGGGGGCATGCCAGAGATAAGATGAAGTTTTTAGATCTCAATAATAAAGCTCAGGGCCATGGCAAGCACAGGATGATGAAGCCGAAGCTTACTTCCAAAGAGCTTCTAAGTATAAGAGGAGGTGGATGCAACGAGTGGTAATCGGCCTAACATTATGAAGCAATCAAGATCATCTCCAAAATCTAAAAGTTGGAATTGGTAAGGAGAGGAGTTCTAATCTCGCGGACCAGCTTATCTATATCTTCTATTCTTTGTCATTAGCAAATAAATTAAGGATTATTAGTATGTTATATTATTACTTAGTAATTATGATGGTAGGATTAGTTTTGATAAGTGCTAATACATTGATTAGTGCATGTTTCATGTGCTAATTAGAATATTAGTGGTGCTAATTAACATGTTTCATTTTAAATTAGTGTTTATCATGACAAAATTAGTATTAGTACATATTTATTAGTGTCTACTCCCTTAGTACCATTTTATTTGGCGCAAGAGAATGACACGGTCTCCTAGATTACACTTTCACAATTTATTTGCTTTTATATTATATTATTATGTTTATAAACTTATAATCATGGGATAGTATAATTCTTTACAAATCTAATCATATAAAGTTTGCATTATAATAGTTAAAAATTATTAGTCAAATTTTTTAAAGTTTGAATCTTGATATACGTGTGCGCTAGATAAAATGAAACAGAGGTAGTAATTAGTTGTTATTATTTTTAAATAATAAATAATAGATATAATTAGTCAACTATTCTTATCCCATCCACCATCATCCATCCAACCAAATAAAAAATAGCTCGTCCCAACCAACACATGCATCATGAATATCCTTATCCCAAAATTCATAGATTGTCATATCTCATCTAACTTCGTCCTCGAACCAAAAACACGCTAAAGTAGCACCATTTTGCCTCCCTCAACAATGGTACGGAGAGAGAGGCAAAATGGACTTATTTTTTAGAGGATTTTCCTTCTACCCTTTTTCTAACGTCCAGAATGACCTTCTGAAGGAATGTGGCCCAAGCCCAATAGATATTGTGAAGCCCAGCAAACGTGCTAGCGCCGGCGGGCCCTCCCATCGCACCCTTCTCAGTCCTTGTCCTCCTCCTCCCCTCCTGCTACGCAAATCGGAATCGGGAATCCCCTGTCGGTCGTCGCCGCCGTCGCCTCCTGCCGCTGCCCGCCGAAACCCTAGCGGGTTGACGCCGGCGCTATCAAATCGAGGGTCAGCGCAGCCAATCAGTGCTAGCGGCGGGCAGGCAGATCGGCACGGACAAGTGGCTCTGGGGGGCGAATTGGACGCGTCTACGCGGGCAAATCCTAGAGGCTGTGCCCGTGCCGTACTACGGTTGTGGCCTGCCGGCCGGTGTTGCTCAGTTGCCCGCCCGCCGGACAGGCGACTGCCGCCCGCGGGAGTCCGGCGGCCCGGGCGTCTGTCAGCAGCAGCGCAGCTGGTATTTGACATTCGAGTAATTGAGTGTTTTGCATTTGTTCTTACAACTTCAATTGCACAATGCACAACCCCCAATTCTTGATTTCTAGTATGTACAACGTATGTGGCCCTGTGCGGATTCATGGGCTCCGCCACTGTCTATATGCCACAATCCCCAATTCCTGATTTCTATACTAAGCATTTGCTTGGCCCTCGTCATGCAAATTCACTGGCAACGCCACTGTCTACACGCAGTGTCAAAATAATGCAAAATCCGTTGCATGTGTTATACATCAAGCCATGCTAATGCACATAACAGCAGACCAGACATCAACGCATAAGGCTACCATGATTTTCCTTCTTAAGCTGAATGATTCGGTTGAGACATATCTGACACTTGTGCATGTGCCACTCTTCTTGTGATCAGGGCCTGGATGCTGAACCAATGGTGTCGGGCGTCGGCTGCTCTTACCCTGTTACTGGAAGGAAGCGCGTAAAGTTGTTGGCAACCGAGTTGTCGTATAGTGAACCCCTTGTCTGTTGCGTGCCAATATGTGATGATTCACTGGGGGACTTGCCTGACCGGTACAAGGCTTCACTGAAATCGCATCTCTTCAGCCTTTTACCTTCCTTCTATTTCTATTAAAAAGTTACGTGGAGCTTTAATGCTTTCCTGCATGATTTATCAGGTGCTCTGAGCGGCATCACATGGCTTCCGGTAGTGGTGATCAAACGCAGAACACTGGTGTGTTTCCTGCAATGCAGGAATATGCCTGTTCCACTGGTAACAATGGTGTGGTTTATCCACAATATGGGATTGGCTATTCGTCTGGTCAAAATGGGGCACAGGGCGCATACTTGCAACATCAACATTTTGAAGGTTGCATGTATATGAGCAGGAACGGGCAGATGTGCGGACCTTACCCACCTGAACAACTGTATGAGGGGCTGTCCACTGGTTTCTTGCCTCGAAGCCTTGCTATCTATGCTGTTTTTGGTGGGAAAACAGCCGATCCTGTGCAGTTGATCTTTCTGAAACAATTCCTTTCACAATGGAATGTCGGTGCCATGTCTTCCACCCCAAATGCATCGACGGAGACAGAGAAAGTGGCTTCCCATGCTAAAATGGTTTTTCCAGATGTATGGCTTGCTCTTCTGTCTATATTTGTTCGTGTCATCCTTAGCTTGCCTGCCTTCCTGACTGCTTTGGTTCCTGCTTCCTCCCTGTTAGTCTCTTTCAAACGAAGAATCATGCTGGATGTTTGAGGATTCAGAAGGTTGCCGACAAGGGCCACATTCTCTTGCTGAACTTTCCTATTGGCATCACAATAGCTATATCCAAGATCTTTCAATGGTATGGAAATCAGATATGAAAATTCTCACCTTCTGGATCTCATTAATTCTTTGTGTAAGCAAAAAAAGTATGTATACGTGTAAATTATGACATTCTTAATTGCTTCTATGTAATGCAGCACTTCCTTTGTGAGTGAAACACTTTCCTATGATTTGGTCACATCTGTCAATGGCTCAAGAATATTATTAGGCTGTTGGATATCCTAATGTGTAATAGTTGGAGGAGTTTCTCTCTCTCGTTGAAAAAAAACTCTTAAAATTTGGTTCATTTGTTGCCATGAGTTCCCTTGGCACTTTACGTTAGATTAGCATATCATAGTACAATATTATTATTTTCATTCTTGGCAAGTACTGTACAGACTATCTGGTAACCCAGCCAGGTTGAATAAGATTTACATGATGGATGAGAAAAACCGAGATAAGATTCTGTTGAAATTCATGGAAGTCTTCCCTGCCTTTTGTTCCTGATTTAAGATAATCTATAGACTTGATGTGCATCTAGATCCTTCACTCTCATACTACACATTTCCTCCTATCTCATGTGCCAACTTATGAAATAAGTTTTAATTTCTCAACATAGTTTACAATCTGATGAATTATTCTAATAATTTTACTTCAGATTTACCATGTTGATGGCAAATTTGGCCCATTTACGCTTGTATCACTAATGGGTATGTGGAGTGGGGAACACAAAGAGCCTTCGGAAGCTACAGCTAACGATTCTGCATCATTGAATGGCTTAGTGGGTGACATAGTTGATGATGTTAGCCATCAGCTGCATTCAGGGATTATGAAATCAGCTCGCAGGGTTCTAATTGATGAAATATTCAGCTCTATACTTCCAGATTTAATTGTTTCCAAGAAGACTGAGAAGCAACTGGCTGCAAAACTGAAGAACCAAGTTACTAAGGTTTGTTTTATTTATGAGGGGTTTGTCTAAGGAGGGAGCTGCGTCTTACTTTTCCTTTTCAGCTTTTAATAACCTGCCCTAGTTGTGCTATTGTTTGCAGCCTGACAGTGTGAGCAACAAGAAGGATTCCACAATTAAGGTCAAAGTTAACACATCATCTACTCTTCCAAAAAAAGGCAACTCATATAATACTGCCCCAGTGGATTGTTCAGTGGCAATTCAATTTACAGCAGTGCATGGTAAATTTGCTGATATACTACCAGCAGTTTGGCAAACAGTTTATTATGAATCCATGAAGAATGTATGGGACGAAATACTGTCTGAACGTGTTCTGGACTACTGTGATGTATGGTTACAGAGAAATTGTATATTGAATCTGCCCTCTACAAGTATTTCTGTCATCCCTGATGATAACGTGAAAGCCCAAGACAGTCATGAATTGTCACCAAAGGTGTTTTCACTGGGGCTGAACGTGTTTCTTTCTTGATAAGAGTGGTTTAGTGTTTTATAAACCTTTGTTATTATTTCACAGCTGATATGTTGTGATACTTTCATGGTTTTGCAGGATTTAGATGCTACTGAATGTGACATGGACTTTCCACCTGGATTTGGACCATGTAGGAAATCTCCTGAGAGCTCCCTCTCTCCATCCTTATTAGAAGTCAATGGAAGTGCTATGGATGGGAAGTCTGAATCAAGCACCACTTTATTTTCTGGCCCCTTAGCAGTAGTCCAGAGGATGCTGGCAAATGAACTATATATCTCATCGAAGCAATCTTTATTTCACTATTTTGAGGAGGTTATTGCAGAGGAGATAACAAATTGTTTATGCTTTGGACTCGAAAGCAGTATTGATCAGGTGAGCTGAAAGCAAAAAAGAAATTTTCCTGATTACTGCTAATACCCCTGAATTCCCACAATTTGTTTCGGTAAATGTCACAGGAACAAATTGGTACCCCTATTCACGCACCAGAATCACCCATGTCAGCCGAGACGTCTATGCACGAAATACTCAATCCTATTGAGATGACTGGAGGTGATGAACTGAATATTGTTGAAATGGCTATGACCACAAGAACCAGTCCAATTGAAATGGCTGTAGATGAAGAACTGAATACCGTTGAAGCTACAAGAACCAGTCCAACTGAACCGACTTCAGTTGAAACATCAACTGCTGCTGAAATGGCAACAGATAAAATGCCCACTTCTGATGGTAAATGATCAGCATCCTTCTGTTATGTTCTTCCATTCTTACCTGTGTTGTGCTTGATTGCATTTTTCTTATTCCCTTGTAAAGTGTGTGCAGTGGAAGATCACCTATCCATGTCGTATGCGAGGATATTTGAAAAGATGGATATATGTAAAACAGCGGAATTGGATGAGAAATTTGATGAAGTGCCTCCTGGAATGAAGACTGGCTTAGTCCCTTTACCACTTATGGACAAAAACATATATAGACCTTCAAAATCAATGAACTCTATTCCTTTGATTTCTAGATATATAACTTTGGCTCTCTGCCGGCAAAAACTACATGAGAATGTTGTGAGAGAGTGGACATCTCTCTTCTCTGATACAATTAGCAAGTGCTTGGGCTCATGGTACACCAGGAGAAATGCTATAACTAAAAGCGCAGATGGATCATCAAAACTCAAAGAAAAAACATACTACAGGAAGAGGAAATTTGAGAAAACATGTCAATCAAAATCATCAAAAAAACCAGTGGAAATCTCAATGGATGAGCAGCTTTCAAAACCTCTTTGTCAGCTTGTTGACCGCAAGATTTATGTGAAAAATATCCAGGAATCAAACAAAGCTTTGACATCAAAGAAAGTTTCATTTGTGGACAAGCCCTCCAAAAAAGGAGCCAAAACTGTGGCTAATGATGCTCATGATTTGAATATCCAGCAAGATCTGACACTCCTTTCCAGTCAGGTGCCAAAAGGTAAGTCTTTTGATCTGTTTCTTCTGATACATAGGTTTGTATATATTTGTGATATGCCTTTCCTTTCCAGGAGCCAGGTCATCTCATCCAACTAAGAAGCACATGGTTGCTAACAGGACACCTACGGGGAATGATAATGTGGCGGATAATAGTATGCTCACGAAACATGTCAAGAAAAAAAAGGGCAGGGACATTCCCAGTGAGACCAGTCAGAAGGTAAAACTGATGATCTCATGCCCAGAATCAGATGGCTGTGCTAGAGTTTCCATTAATGGATGGGAGTGGCGCAATTGGGCGCGAAATGCTACTCCATCAGAAAGGGCTCGTGTGAGAGGGTACCGTGTTCGGACTATTCTTTCTGCCTCATCAAATAATAATGTGTGGAAAAATTCTCAAGCAAAGGTTTCATCTGCAAGAACAAATCGGGTTAAACTGCGAAATCTGTTAGCAGCCGCTGAAGGTGCTGAGCTGCTGAAAATTCCCCAAATGAAGGTAAAACAGAACTATATATTCTGATTCTGAAATTTCTGTTTATAAGTGGTTCTGATGATTCTCATTTATTCCTTTCTCGATGTGTAGGCAAGGAAAAAGCGCTTGCGTTTTCAGAGGAGCAAGATCCATGAATGGGGTCTGGTCGCGCTTGAGTTGATCGAAGCAGAAGACTTCGTTATAGAATATGTTGGTCAACTGATTCACCGGCGGGTAATCATGCATTATTCAATCAACCATTGTTTCACTGACATGCTTGTTTTGAGCAACGTGTTAAAGAATGATTTGTACCCTATAGGTCTCTGACATACGTGAGTCTCAATATGAGAAGAGTGGGATTGGAAGCAGTTACCTCTTTCGCTTGGATGATGATTTTGTGGTGGGTGATGCAGATCATTCCTCAATGCAGTATTGCTTTGGTGTCTTCATTTTTTTTCTTTGATTACGAAATAAGAAACTCATGTATTATCTCAAGGGGTACAAAATAAACAAAATATGTGAAAATGGTTAGCTAGAGCATAAAGGAAACCTTTTAGTTGGTTGGGAGCCGTGCTATTATTATTTTTGAACAAAAAACACTGGGGCACTTCTTGACAGAGTGCCTACTTTGGATGGATGGTAATGGTAAGACTGCTATAGTGCTATGTAATCTCAAGCTGCAACCAAAAAGAAAAGGCTGTCAGTTTTTTTATTCCACCTTCTGTTTTTCGTTCTAGTGTTCATTGCCCAAGTATCTTAATTTATGCAGGTCGATGCCACTAAGCGTGGTGGGTTAGCAAGGTTCATAAATCATTCTTGTGACGTAAGTGTTCAAGAAAAGATTATTCAATTGCGATGCTTGTAAAATGCTAAGTAGTAGTTTCATATTTTCCATGCCAGCCAAATTGCTACACAAAGGTGATCACTGTTGATGGCCAGAAGAAGATTTTCATTTATGCAAAGAGGCGTATATATGCTGGTGAGGAAATTACATATAATTACAAGTTTCCATTGGAGGAAAAAAAGATACCTTGCCATTGTGGTTCTCGGAGGTAAATCTGCTAATCACTATACAGGAAGGCTGAAGGCTTTTGTTTTGTCAATTGAGATCTATTTCATGAAGATAATGTGTTTCAAATGGTGTTACGGGTATTAAGTTTGGCCGCCCTTGTAGTCTTATCGATGTTATTGGTACTACTTGCATGTATATACACAATATAAAAATTTGGAGCCAAATAAAATGATTTCCTTACCAAACTGTTGATGATGCGAGATTAGAATACTTGTATTGATGCCAATTTTTGTTTACCACTGCACTATGGAAAGCATGCAGATATTCCATCGCCTCTATCTATGCTTATCCCATTTTGCACAGCAGTATGCAGACACACAAAGTAATTATTTTCATGTCCTGAAGTAACTAAATTGTTGATATCAAGCTCTAGAAATATTGAAATAATAATTTAAATAGTGCATATATGAAGGTAAACATTCAGATGTTAATATCTTCTGCATCCACATGAAATACTTTTTTTTCCCTAAATGACTTGTCTTCCTCATAGTCATGGTTTTGCTCAGGAATGACCTGTTGCGTTTCTATTTAATTAATGTAGCAATTGAGCACTGCCATTGAGATTACTTCTGTTTTACTCTACCTTTTTATCCTAACTATCCACTGCTTGTTTAGGTGCCGCGGATCAATGAACTAAGAAGGCCATCTTTTGAGGTAATTGCAGCACTTATGATTCTTGGCTGTGTGGAATTCATTAATCAGGTTTCATATAGTTTTTTTTGCAGTATGAAATTCGTAGATTAGTTTTGATATCATTCTTTGTCATGTGCTCAGATATTCTTAACACAAGTTGAACTTTGAATGCTGGATTTTAGTTTCTAATAGCTTATTGAATCCTATGGAACAAAAGATCATGGGAATTTGCAATTTGATATATCTGCAACTATATTAATCTTTCCAAGATATCTAACACAATATTACATTCCTATGGAATTGATGTCAATGTCATTAGAAGCCATTTCTTACAAATTGGGCATCCTCAGTATTCTTTTCGAACAAGCAACATGGGACAACTTCCTTTGGATTGAAATTATTTAAACATATTTGAAAATTCGTCAATCCAAAAGGGGCCCAAGGCTCAGCCAAATTTTAATTGGTATATATTCGTTGCTAAATGTTGAATTGGAGATGGGGCATTTAACTTGTCAAACTGCGTCCAATTTGTCTTGTGGTTACTGATAATTTATTTTTCAGGGATTAAACTAGAATTGGTATATATGCATGATTGGATTATTAACTGCATTAAATATTCTAAAAGTCATCTAGGATTGTAATTATGATTGATGCCAGAGCATTTATGGTACCTACATAATTCCATGGACATGTCAGTCACCTGGGAATCTCATCCTGTGTAGTTCATTGTACAGGCTTTCATAGTTTCACCCTCTCTTGGTATTTCTGGGCTGAGGATTCCAATTGATAAAATCAGTTATTTTTTCGGACTTGCAAGAATTTAATGTCCCAGATATTCTGTAGAAATATAAATTGACCATTAGCTGCAAATTTGGATAGGGGGATGGAGTGATTCTTGGTGAAATTGTTATAATGTAAGTTGAGATCTAATATCTTGGCTAGTGAAAGCAACGCCTACTTCCCATTTTAGTGACAAATCACCTGATAAGAATAACGACCATCTCTACTCTGTTGACCAAGGCTTGGTGCTGTTGCACTACATAAAAACATGCAACAGCTTGCACTGTGGACTTGAAAAAGACTTGGTGGTGATTCGGGTGTTCTGTCTACTTTGCAGGATTTATATCGATATCAAAGTATGGAGTGCATGAACATGCTGGACCGCAAGAACAAACTGCGCATTATACTTGTCCAGACTAATTTCAAGTTACCCCAAGGATGGTGCAAGAGGAGGCCCATACAGTATCATGCTCTGCTCTGCCTTGTGGAGGTGGCGGGCATGGGAAATCAGTTGAGGATGGGCTGAGCTAGTAAAGGGTTGTTTTCTGACAAGGTCAATACTATTGTTTTTTGACATACCTGGGTAGAGTTGCAAACTCTTGTACAGGCGCAGGCTTACTTATTACATTGTTTGGATTGAGGATATAGTTCACATGGTGGATATGAAACGGTTAGATTGGTTTACCTTTTAAGTATTTATTATAATATTATAATTAGTTATTAAAAAATGGAACACACGAACCACTAGTTCTTGTAATACTTCCGCTGCTTGTGTGAAGGATGTTATGAGCACCAAACCGAACTGAATGGATACCCTGCTCCTGTTGATCTGACTTGAACCCTATTTGATCTGGATGCATGGATGGCAGTGTGGGCTGGATGACCATTTGCAGTCTGGAGTAGTTTTTGGTTTTAGCCACTTCATCCATTCCAGTGGCGTGAAAAATATCTATTTACTGCACCCTCCATTTGGCGTGTCACTTTATGCAAATCCTACTCTATGGTAGTGCACTGGGGGTGCAAGTTATCTTTCTGTAAAGCGGTGCAAGTGTTTATTCATGGACCTACTGTTCTTGCATGCAGGTACCAAATCTGCATAGGCTTGTCGATTCATCCATGAGGTATGCATGTAGGCGTCCACGAATTTTCCAAATGTGTGGTATGTGTTCCATCTCTATTGGTTGTCTATATGTTTTCTTCGTGCATTTTGATATAACACTAGAACTGATAACTCATATTCACAAATACTCATGTTTTTGTACAAGATCCAGCCGAAGTTTTTAAAGTTTTATTTTATTTGGAAACAAAAAAAAAAACGTGTAGATTTGTCTCGAAAAGAAACATAACAGTCTCATAAATCTATTAGGTTTTATAATAAAAATCACATGTACTGAAAACATATATGATCTCATAAAGCCACTGGATTTTGTAACATACTAGTACAATAGAAATACAAAGCAAAGCAGTGGTCAAAAGCATCCACCGGAGAACATGTCATGTAAGTATTTTTAATCGCATGCAGCATTTCTCTTTTACCATGAAAGCTCGGACGAACGGTGCCTCCTGATTCACACTGTTTTGTGTTTAGCCAGAGGATTAGGTTTGGCAGCTCGGACGCATGCGTGCAAATGGACTAGGCGACTAGCTACCGATCATAAGTGTTGGCTGCCTACGCAATATGGCCAAGGATTAACCCCCAAAAAAAAAAAATTTGCATGGGTTGACAGGGTTGTGATGGAGGCATCAGCTTCTTGAAATTTTGACTACCATGAGTGAAGTCTTAAAAGTGACAAGGTTGGTTTTAGCGAAACCTAACAAGGTTTTACACGGGCAAAGGCCGAAAACAAGCAGTCAAGTGCAATCCAAGAATGAGGTCCTACGTTATTCGTGGCAATTGAAAGAGAGCAAGGTTAAGCGATATGGATAGGTGCACCACGTATTTTTGCTCCCTGCAATGATACATTGATTAGTTACATCACAGCTTTAAGCTCTTCACAACGTAATTGAAAGAGAGCAAAGTTAAGCGTGATGTATATTAGTAGTTCTAACTTCAGGGAGGCGGGGTGTGGTCATTTAGATGAAATTTGAGTTCGGCTTTTGGGCCTAGATGTGATGAATTTCTTCCTGGGCCTACCTCTTGGTCATTATTCATTGGAAAGAAGAAAAAAATCCTTACATGCCATTAGCATAAACCTAAATCCCTTATCTGCAACCTAAAATACACGATTCTCACATATGTAATTGGTGTTAGATTGTAATCCTTTCATATCAAGGTAATTGTCTGAGTAAGTATATCAACATCCATATGTCAGTATTGCTCCTACTAGTCGTCCCCAAATCGCAAAGGTAGGCAATAATGAGCAAATGGGTGGCTCAGTGAGAAAGGAGGTGGTAGAGTCGTAGAGATGGATCTTTGTTTGAGGAACATGTGCTGTTTGCTGCTAGGCTGTCGGCTATGTGAGTTGCTCAGTGTGTGGGCGATGTGGCCGCATGGTCGCTAGCTGCTATTGCTCGATGTGCTGATTGGCTATTATAGTGCTACTTTTTGGTTGTGAGCGTGGCAGTGGTTGTGGAGGGTAAGCCCGGTGGACACTCACATGTACCTAAGATCTTATGTGAATAAGATCCTTCCAAAGTTCCAAGGTTGCATTAGTACGATATAATCTACATCATGTGCTCAGCTGGGAGCATAAATAGGGAGCAACTAAATTTGTGTTCAAGTGATAGGGTGGGCAAATTGATCTTTTTGTTGTCTATTAGCTAAGACTAACGGAATATGATCAACAATGACGTGAAAGAGATTAAAATCTATAGATAGTGCTACTAACGGGATTTGAGTTTTTTTAGGTGACAAATCAGGGATACTGGTTTTAGCCAATGACATGTAGAAAAATTTCCATCACATGAAGTTAGAGTTGTCGAGTATTCCGTCCGGTCGAAAGTACCTTATGTTTTGGATACTTTAACCATTATTTTATTTTAGTACAATTATAAATCTAGTAAGGAGTATATAAGATAGTAAAAGTACTTTCGAATAGAGATCTATATATCTTAAAAGTTATTGGTATTTAAATTTTCACAAGCTTGACCCGATCTTGTCCAAAAGGGACCGGCTGAAGTATTATTAACAGCCCCTTCGTTTCTGAATGTATGATGCTATGACAAGATAATTGCTTTATTTTTGAACTAATTAGCTTGTTCTAAACGCTATATGTTCTCTCCATTTTAAATTGTATAAGCTGGTTTAGTTGTCATAAGTCGAATTTCTCTAGTTTTGATCAAGTTTATAGAAAATATATTAATATCTACAATATCAAATAATGCACTATTAAAATATATTTTATGGTGTATCCGATGAATCTTGTTTGATGTTATAGAGATTTATCTATTTTTTATATACTTAGTCAAAGCTATAGATGTTTGACTTAGAATAAAGCTAAAATCGCTTATGATTTAAAACAGAGGAAGAATTAAAAATGGAGAGAATGTTTTTTTTTATTTTAGTATTGCTTGCATAATTTAACAAAAATACCACGACGAATGACTTGACCAAGGGGTGTGGTGCGCCATATTAGCCTTTATATTTGAATTTGACTAGAGAGCAAAAAGTCACCTATAACTACCTATGTTCTAAATGGTAAGTCTGTTTTCGTTTTTGTAGATACATAGTTTTTACCATGTATCTAGATGACGCAGATCCACGTGTATAGCAAAAAAAATGTATTTAGAAAAGCCAAAATAACTTATAGAATTTAGGATGTAGGGAGTACGCTGCTTTTGCTTATGTGTATGCCCCCGCTAATGCTTGATCGAAATAACGTAGATGAGCCTGGAGTCATGTTATTGGGCATTTGGTTTATGGGCTCTAGAGCTAATTGAACAGGGGACCCTGATAGCTCTTAAGGCCCCCTTTGGAACTAAGGATTCATACAGGAATTTTGTAGGATTCTAAATCTACAGGAATCATATGTGGTCCTTTGGAACAAATGATTGGCCATCCTGAAATTCTACAAAATTCCTATGGAATGGCTCAATCCATAGGGCCAAATGATTGGCCATCCAGAAATTCTACAAAATTCCTATGGAATGGCTCAATGCATAGGTATTCTAGAGGAAATCTAATACGCGATCCAACCTTTTGGAAACTTTCCTTTGTGTGTGTCTCTCTCTCTTCTAATTCCCATGTTTCCTGTGTTGTATCCAAATGCTCCATTAGAGAATTTCTTGCGTTCTCAATTCCTGTAGGATTGCAAGTGACATACAACTCTGGTCCTATGTTTTTCCTATTCCTATGTTTTGATATCTTGTGTTCCAAAGGAATCCTAAAGGGTTTTATCTCTTTTCCGCCTCTTTATTAGTTCTAATAGGTCTTTCTTCTTTTAGTTAGGTCCATTATTGTAGAAGTGAAGTGTGTAAAGGCTAGTAAAAGTACATACCAAAAGGACGTGCCGCTGTATACTGCTATCTTTGTTGTAAGTACTGTAATATATACGAGAGGCAAACAGTGCATCAGTGTGTTGTTTGTATTGGTGGTGTATATTTTATTTATTCGTCATACCAGCAGCTCCGGCTCCATGATCCATATAAGGTTTCAGATCAAATATACAATAGAGCTGTTTAAACAAACATATACATTTACAAAAAAAAAAAAAAAAATTACTGAAATTTCTAAGCTAGTACCTCTTCTTTTCTTTTTTGAAACTGTAAACCAAACACTTTTGACATGGTGACTACTCTGGATTAAAAAATTTCTCGATATTGAGTTGAATACCTCCGAATTCATATAGTATATATATACCAACATTAAAGAGCGCAATGATTGGTTCGCCTATTATTTTGACTGCACCGTTTGGAGTCACCACCACGTGGATTGGTAGTGGAAGTTTGGCATTATATTTGTATGTAAATAAAGAAAAATGTACGGCAATATATGTGACGGCAGCACGTGGCTATCAACTCCATTAGACTGCGACTGCGGTTAGACGTGTGGCCGCATTTACCATATGCATGGGCTGGGCCAGACCTAAAAGGCCAGACAAATACTGGACTGGACCTGGAAAAACAGACAGAATCGTTGGGTCGGCTGCGATGGAGAACGGCCCGACGGCCTAAATGGTCGGCACAAGTGCAAAGATTGATACTTTCTACAAAAGGTTCTATTGGAGCCGGGTATACCAATATAGTTTGCTAACTAGTACGTACTCCATTGGTTCCAAATTATAAAACGTTTTGGTATTTTTAAATACATAGTTGATAGTTTTTATTAGTATCTGCGTAGCAAAAGCTATGAATTAAAAAAAACTAAAAAGTCTTATAATTTCGAATGGTGAGAGTAACAACTAATAGCTACTTCCCCGTTTCTCAATAAATCATTTCCTAGGTTTATCTTAAATCATTTTTATCTTTGATCGAATTTATATAAAACAATATAACTTTTTTGGACATATTGTAATTTTTTTGGAGTATCTAATTATATCAATTTGGTGTCATAATTTTTTATGCTCTTTTCTATAAATTCAATCAAACTTTTAAAAAATTGAGTCAAGACAGCGAATTAATTTATTCAGGGATGGAGGTAGTACTAACACTCCTGTCCCCATAGAGAATGTTATCATAGCATTCAATATTTATCCTACAAAGAATGTTATAGGCAAACCAGCTGGTCCTACCTATTTATTTTCTAGACCAACCTACAAAACAAAAGAAAAAAAATAGGCTAACTTTTTAGATCATTTGCCAATAGAATTGGCATCTCCCTCAACTTCTAGAATGACTTCTTTATGGGACGAATTGAGTATTAGCTAGCTAATTATTAGCAGGAGTTGTTCGGATTCACCTACATCATGTTGTTAATAAGTAGCTGGCACATATTAGCTAGCAGCCACAAACCTTCTAGTGGATCTAACAGTTGTAGTTGCTAATGATTAGCACCAATGGATTCAAACAAGCTCTACACCTCTAGCTAGTTTACAATGTAAGTTGAAAATGAAACATTTATCCTAGGCTCCTAGAGCCCTTGCTTGGCCAGCCCGCGGGCCACCTTGACGGAGTCCTCCGGCGGCGAGGCTGCTGCATCTATGGGTGGCGGAGTCGTCAGTTCCAGACGGAGCGTGACATCAGATGTGCATGCATGTTTGTACACGTCTCCTCTAAGGGCACGACCAACACAAGCCAATACTTCTGTTAGCCTCAACTTAGAGCCCTAGCCACAGCCCATGTAGCTGAGGGGAAGGTGAGGCAAACAATCCCACGGTGCAAGTAATAGAAGAAGCTATTTTATTTTAGGCTCCACATGCATGCAGTTTGCAGTTCTCTCTCTTTACCTTGCCACTTTTTTCTTTCCTCACCATGCTACACCTTGATCGTTTCTGTGGCTTATAAGTCGGCTGATGCTGTTTTGTTGTGAAAGAAAAATACTGTATCATGACTGATAAGCATGACTGATACGATCAGGCAAAATAGGTGCTAGTTTCTATCCCCGCTAGGTACTTTGACCTTTTTTGTCAGATGAGGCGGTCAGCTCCTCTGCAGGCCACTCTCTAGCATATACTACGAGACTAAGGGGTTGTTCGGCTGGCTCGGTGGCCCGCTCACGAAATTACTGTTCACGTGAACAGTAATTTCAGATAGAACAGTGTTTTTTCTCTCGCAACAATCAGCTGTGTTTTGACTTATTTTTCAGTCCTGCCGAACAGGCCCTAACGTGAGTACTGTGAGACTACCATATGACGTGATGTGGAGCAAGTGCATACGTGTTGCTTGAGGCTATAAGTATATCTGGGCACAAAGCCCGAGCCCGTGAGCCCGGCACGGAGCCCGCTATTTAGGCCTGGCCCTAGCCTGGCCCGGCCCGAAGGTCAATGGGCCCTGGCTGGCACGGCACGGGGTGCAGGCCGTGCTTGGGCCGAACCCTAGGCCCACAGGCCGGCACGGCACGGCCCGCAAGCAGGCAAGCAGGCCGGCGGCCCAAGAACGCCCCCCTCCCCTCCTGGCCTCCTCGGCTCCTCCCCGGCTCCCCATATAACCAAGACCCCCCCTCCCCGGCCGGCCCCTAACCCTAACCCCATTCTCCTCGCCTCCCAACCGCAGGCCGCAGCCGCACTCGACACCCTAACCCTAATCCCATTCGCCTCCTAACCGCAGCCGCACTCGACACCCGCTCGGTCCATCTTCGCCTCCTCTCGTCGATCCATCTTCGTCGCCGGTGCGACCGTCGTCCTTGGATCCGGTGATATCGCCGCCGCTCCATCACCCTAACCCTAACCCCATTCGCCTCGCCTCCCAACCACAGGCCGCAGCCGCACTCGACACCCTAACCCTAATCCCATTCGCCTCCCAACCGCAGCCGCACTCGACACCCGCTTGGTCCATCTTCGCCTCCTCTCGTCGATCCATCTTCATCGCCGGTGCGACCGTCGTCCTTGGATCCGGTGATATCGCCGCCGCTCCATCACCCTAACCCTAACCCCATTCGCCTCGCCTCCCAACCGCAGGCCGCAGCCGCACTCGACACCCTAACCCTAATCCCATTCGCCTCCCAACCGCAGCCGCACTCGACACCCGTTCGGTCCATCTTCGCCTCCTCTCGTCGATCCATCTTCGTCGCCGGTGCGACCGTCGTCCTTGGATCCGGTGATATCGCCGCCGCTCCATCACCTCTCCGGCTCTCCCTGAGTTCCCTGCTCCCTCAGTCCCTCTCCGTCTTCCTTTTTACTCCTTCTCCTCTGTTTGTCGATGAACATGTGAGTCCGCCTCCCCGTCTCTCTTCCACCGTCGCTCGCCGTCCTTCTTAATCCCGTCTTGCCCTTGTGTGGCCCTCGTCTTCTCTGGCGCCGGGCTCTGGTTGCTCAGGCAAGTCCATCCCCATTCGTAACCCTAACCCTAGCCCCTAGATCTATACGTTTCTCAGTGTTTTGATTCTGTTTTTGGGATCATTTTCTCATCCGGCTCCGGTTGCGCAGGCAAGTCCATCCCCATTTGTAACCCTAACCCTAGCCCCTAGATCTATACGTTTCTCAGTGTTTTGATTCTGTTTTTGGGATCATTTTCTCATCCTTTTCTTCTTTGCGTGTTCTTTTTCTTTGCAGGTCTGCTGCCGATGCCTCGTCGTCAACTAGCCTTGGCGTAGACGGACGACGGGCAATGGCACCGCGGCCAAGCCGTAGCCGCGCACCGTTGAGGAACGGTGCTGGAGTTCAGCCGTCCGCGGCCGAGGGCCCCATGGCGTGTGACTCGCAGGGCGACGGTGCCATGTTCCCTGTGACTGGCGACGATGACTTGGTCGCGGCTGGGCTGTCCCCGGAGCACGACGACGATGGCCGTGACCCCTTTGCGGTGTTTGATGACGCCACCCGCGGGACACAGCCGGCGATCGACGTCGATGCCATCGATGCAGGGGCAACGGGGACAGGGACGGTGGACTCCAACACCCACTCCAACTACACTGGTGTTAATGGTAATGCTGATGGTAATGGTACTCGTACTCCTTCCTCTGGTGCTGTTTCTGGACTTGGTAAGCGCAAGTCTCAGTGCTGGGGTGACTTTGAGGAGGTTTATGAGAAGATTAATGGTGTCGATGTGCGTGTTAGAGCTATATGTAAGATGTGTAGAACTGTGTTGAGTGCTAGATCTACTGCTGGTACTGGTCACATTCTTAGGCACCAAAAATCTTGCAAACAGAAACTTGATAATGCTTCTAGGGTTCAGTCTCGACTAGCTTTTAATGCTGATGGGTCTTTGCATAATTGGAACTATGATCCTGCTGTTGCTAGAACTGAACTGTGTAGATTGATTGCTAGGCTTGATCTTCCTCTTGGTTTTGGTGACACTAATGCATTTGAGGAATATATTAAAAATTCTCATAACCCAAGATTTGTTAGATCATCTAGAAGAACCACCACTAGAGATCTGGATAAGTTATTTGCTGAACGTCGTGCTATGATTAGGAACTGTGTGCATGCTTCTGCATCTGTTGCTTTGACTTCTGACATATGGTCTGGTAATGCTAAAGAGGATTACATATCTGTTGTTGCTCACTATGTGAATGCTGATTGGGAATTGCAAAAGAAGATTGTTGGTCTTAGGTTGATTCAAGTTAAGCATTCTGGTGAAAACATTTCTGCTTCCATTGCATCTGTTGTTGAGGAGTATGGCTTGGTTGATAAAATCTTTTCTATCACTTTAGATAATGCATCTTCTAATGCTAAGGCTATGGAAACTTTGACACCCATGTTTGCTGGTTATCTTGGTTGTGATCCTGCACCTGATGATCCTGCACCTGGTTACAGTCTTGTGCATCAACGCTGTGCTTGTCACATTATTAATCTGATAGTCAAATCTGGACTAAAAAGAATCAAACCTTATATAGAGGATTTTAGAACTGCAATTAATTTCTTGAACTCCTCTAATCAAAGAATTGCTATGTTTAGAAACTACTGTGAAGCTAAAGGTATGAGACCTAGAAAATTTGGCTTAGACATGGATGTTAGATGGAATGCTACTTATCTCATGCTAAAACACTTGGTTCCTTACAGTGAAGTATTTTCTGTGTTCATAAATTCAAATTATGGTTCTGCACTGTTGTCTACAGCCCATTGGCACGTGGCTGGGAAAATATTGGAGTTCCTAGAAGTATTTTATGACTCTACTGTTACACTGTCTGGTGTTTATTATCCTACCAGTCCTCTTGTGCTGCACCATGTTCTGGAGATTGCAACTCATTTGCATGCATGTGAAAGAGATGTTAATCTTAGACCCTTTGTGTACCCTATGCAGCATAAATTTCTCAAGTATTGGAAGGACATTCCTCTCTTATACTCATTTGCATTCATTCTTGACCCTAGAGCTAAGCTAAGAGGTATGCAAAGGGTCCTCCATTTACTTACTGAATATACTGGTACTGATTACACTACTTACTATGCTGATTTGAAAACTGAGTTGCATAAAATGTTTGAGAAATATTTGAGAAAGTTTGGTGCAACCAGGTCACAAAGGGTTGCTGGTCCTACCCCACCCACTGGTAAGAGAAAACAGGCTTGGGGGGTAATTTTTGGAGGATCAGGTTTGCCTGGTCCTTCCAGTGGCACTGCCTGTTCTTCTTCTCACTCTACTGCTTCTGAACTTTCAAGCTATTTGGACAGCGACTGCATAACTGCTTATGAGGATGGTTTTGACATTCTTCTGTGGTGGAAGGACCACAAACTAACCTATCCTATCCTGGCTATTATGGCCAGAGATATCATGTCAGTTCCTGTTTCCACTTGTTCTTCAGAGTCTTGTTTCAGCTTAGTAGGGAGGATCCTAGAAGAACGGCGCCGGAGCTTGAAACCAGAACATGTTGAGATGCTGACCTTGTTGAAGGACTGGGAGCTAGGAGAGAAGAGGGAACAACATGAAGCTGCTGATACCAAGGAAATTGAAGATGCATTCGAGAATCTGTTCCTGGATGAACCAGAAGGTGAAGATGATGGATCTGGTGGCTGACAGTGGCATTGGTTGGCTGGGAGTGTTGGAGTACTTTTGTGTGAGTTGAGAGTGGATGTGTCCCTCACTCACTTGCTTAGTTTTCATTTGAACCTTTGAACAATGGTCTGTAATAACTATGTAAGATTAAGACATTTGGAGCTGGCTGCACTCTTTTTTCCTGCCTAGGGTTTCTCACAAGGGTGAGTTTTACCTAGGTAGGTTTTTAATGAGGCAGCATTGCACAAAACAGCTCTTTTTGATATTTGAATGGATTGGGATGTTTATTTGGAGGTGTTTTAGATTTAACGGGCTGTGGGCTGGCACGGCCTGTTATTTTTGCCGTGCCTCACGGGCCAGCACGGCACGAAAAATGGCCCACAAGCCCGTGCCTGGGCCGAAGGCCAGGCCCGCAGGCCGATGAGGCACGGCCCGCAGGGCACGGCGTGCCTCCTTGGCCCGATAGCCATCGTGCCGTGCCAGCCCGTGACCGTGCCGTGCCGGGCCGGGCCGGCCGGATGCCCAGGACTAGCTATAAGGCACGGTGTAGTATTTATTGTCGCTGGCCTAGCTCATCATTCATCAGCCAGCCAGGCACATAGCAGGGTGGCAAACCGTGCAACTCGTGCGTGGTCCACTTCCACTTGTCATCATCAGATCGGTCGACATGGTACAGTGCGAATTATCCGCAGGGAGGGGACTAGGTAGAGAGTGATGCATGCATGCTACGGGCCTGGCCCCCACGTTGCCAGATCATTACAATCTAATATATAATCTAGTTTCAGTTTCCCACCAACTTGCAGATATCTGTGTCCGCAAGCTAAAATAAACAGGACGTTAACGAGAGGTCCCTCTTGGTGTCTCACAGACCCTGTAAAAAGCCTCTATACACATAATAGTATATAAGCGTGCATTTACAGAACTCTATCAAATTGATTAGCCAAACAGATGATCATGGCCAGGTAAAACTTTTTACCACACGTTCTTCAACCAAACAGAGCCTAGAACACAGCACAGTACAGTCAAACTGTACACATTGTAACACCCTAAAAATTGCTCCTTTTGAAATAGAGAGAAATTGAATTAATTTTGAATTTGTGTGCACATGAAAACATAGGATAAAATAATAATTTTTATTAAATTAAAATTTATCATAAGGCTTAGCAATATTTTTGTGCATTCATGCTGGCACATATGTTTTATTGTATTGTGTGGATTTGACCAAAGTTCAAATTATTTCAAACTAAGTTTGAAAATGGATTTGAAAATAGAATTCAGAAAAAGAAAAGAAATAAAAAGAAAAACTCTCCCTCTCATTTTTGGCCCACTCGGCATGCTCCTTCCTTCCCTCTCTTCTACAGCGCAGGCCCAGCTCTTTTTTTTTCCGACGGCCCAGCTCGGCTTTCTCTCTCTCCGCGGCCCAACGCACCGATGTGGCCTAGCCTTCTCCACTGCCTCCTCATTCACTACGTAAAAAATGATTTTTAGCAACGGGATGAATTTTTTATAGGGGCGGCTGGTGATGGAGCCGTCCCTACAGTGGCGTGCTCGAGTGCCCATACACCAGCCGCCCCTATAAATGGAACAACAGGGGCGGCTGGTGATACTGAGCCGCCCCTACAAATGTGTTTGATTTGTAGGGGCGGCTCACCCACCAGCAGCCCCCGGCGTTGCTATTTGTAGGGGCGGCTGGTGATTGAGCCGCCCCTACAAATGCCCCCGTATAAATAGCTCCGATTTGTAGGGGCGGCTCAATCAACAGCCGCCCCTATAAATGACCCACATATAAAACAGCTGCAGCACCTTCTTCTTCCTTGGGTCACTCACTCCAACCCGTGAAAGAAAGGTGGGGAGGCCTTGAGCATCTCCTAAAAATTGCTCTACTAAGGGGGGAAAGTTTTGGTCTCAAATCCTTTGGTGGAGAGGTTGTAGAAGGTAAGAAAGTGCTATTCCACACTTTTTTTGAAGTTTTAATGGTTGGTTAGTGAGTAATTAAAGTTTTATTTTTCTCTCTCTTCTATGGTGCTTGAGCTTACTTATGAAGCAAATTAGACCCAAGTTTTAAATGTACTAGGGTAAATTAGGGAGGGGAACAAGATCATACCCTTATTTGGTCCATGTTTCTTGATTTTAGTGAACAATTAGTTAGTTTTATGCATGTTTCATGTGCATGTAGATCTGGATCTAGGGTTTGGTTTTTTTTATTAATTTTGTTTTTGTAAATTTATGTTTGATAAAATTAGACTAGGGTTTGTATGAAAGATATTGGGTAAAGTATAATTGTTGCTAATTATTGTCTTTGAAATTATTTATTGTAATTAATAAATATGTATTTTAATTATTTATGGATAAATGGGCCATTAATTAATTTTTCTCTACCATGGTGTGTTTGTATGCTTCATGTAATTATATTAGATTTATATTCATATATATATATATCTGAAGTATATATAATTATTCTCAAGTAATTATTAATTTGATTTATTTTTATATATATCTAAATAAGTAGTCCTTTAATGTTTGTTTTGTTGTTGTTGTTGTAAAAGATGGAGTACAAGAACTCTTGGATGTATGGTTCGTTAAGGTTCAAGGCAGGTTTCCGTGAAGAGGTGAATAAATTTATTGAAGCCGTAAAGAAACATGCAATGACATTGAAAGAGAATAAGGATACAATTATTTGTCTCTATAAAGATTGCAAGAACTGTATAGCATGGACAGATGTGACTATCACCAGATCACGTTTGATTATGCGAGGATTTATTGAGGACTACATAGTGTGGATTCATCATGGTGAAATGGTTATTCTTAACGACGAGGATGAGGACGAATACGACGACGAAACCATAGAATCCCTGTCCCAATATTCAGCAAAGCTTGATGCATGAATGGATTTTGAGTTTAGCAATGAACAAGGTGGTGATGCTGGTGGTTGGGATGGTAACGACGAAGGTGGTGCCAATAATGATGGTGGAGCATGTGTCAGGGATGAAGATGATTTGGAGGACATGATTCGAGCCCTTGGACCAAAGATTTTACTAAATAGCCCGAAAGGTCTAGAAAATTTAGAAAGGGTGACAAAAGCATCGAAGGAGACTGTGTATAGTGTTGAAAAGGGTTGTCCGACATATTGGACATTGCTATGTTTTGTGCTTGAGCTGCTCATCCTAAAGGCTAAGTATGGCTGGTTAGACTGTAGTTTCAATGATCTATTGCATCTCCTGTCATGGTGCTGCCACAACCAAACTCAGTTCCCACCAACACATACCAAGCGAAGAAGGTCATAAGTCCATTGACAATGGGGGTTGAAAAAAATCCATGCATGCCCCAACCACTGTATACTTTTTCATGGTGAAACGTTCAAGTCACTAGATAAATGTCCCCGGTGTGGGTTGATGCTATGCATGTGTAGAAGAATGTCTTTGAGAGTCTCATTGCTACCTTGATGGACACAGGCAAGTCAAAGGATGGTCTAAAAGCATAGAAAGACATGGTGCAGCAAAACATGATGCCACAGCTTCACCCGGTACTAGAGGCTAATGGAAAATACACTCTGCCCGCGGTGTGCTTCAACCTAACACCAGACAAGAAGAGAGCTATATGCACTTTCCTGAGGGGGATCAAAGTCCCGACTGGGTTTTCAGCAAATGTGAAGAAGCTAGTGTCGATGAAGGACTTGTCAATAACACACTACAAGGCTCACGATTGCCATGTGATGCTGACAGTGTTTCTACCTATTGCAATCAGGGCTATAAAGCCAGAGTTCTTGAAAATGGCCATCACCCACATGTGCTACTTCTTTTTGAAGATATCATAGAAGACGATTGGCAAGCAAGAGTTGAGTGACCTACATGAATTTGTGGTGGAGACACAAAACCAACTAGAGATGTGTTTACCTCCTGCTTTTTTTGATATAATGCCACATCTCATGATTCATATGGTTCATCAGATACAGGCGCTGGGCCCTTGCTACTTGCATGAAATTTGGTCCTACGAGCGGTTCATGTCGGTTCTAAGTCGATACGTGCATAATTGAGCATACCCAGAGGGCTCCATGATAGAGGGTTATAGTACTGAAGAAGTCGTCGAGTGCTGTCAAGAGTACCTAAAAGTACAGAAAGGGATTGGTAAACCCAATTCTCATCACAAGGGTAGGCTAGCTAGGAAGGGCACCAGTGGTAGAAAAATGTTCATCGACCATGATTACAAAGAGGTGAGTCGAGCGTATTACAGTGTCTTGCAGAGTACACAACTGATGCAACCGTACATTGATGAACACTTGGCTATTATTATGGCGGAGAGAAATGGCCGTTCGGATGATTGGGTCATGAAACAACATAAGCAACGACTAACTACATGGTTGAAGGGCCAAAACATACCGCCTAGAGAAACCATAGACTCTATTACCATCAGTAGGTTGGCGGAGGGGCCATCGAGACAAGTGATATCTTGGAATGCTTATGACATCAATGGGTATACGTACTATACCCACGCAAAGGATAGTAAATATGTGAACCAAAACAGCGGCATTCGAATAGAGGCTCTCGATGGATTGGGGCGAAAGATCCAATACTTTAGCATCATTGAAGAGATATGGGAACTTGACTATGGAAGGGATATAATGGTGGCCCTATTTTGATGCCGTTGGATCAAACAACACCAACTGAACGAGATCGGATTGAGAGTCCTAGACCTCGAAAATCTGGGCTATCAAGATGACCCTTGGGTGCTCACTTCACGTGTTGCACAAGTTTTCTATATGTCTGACCCACAAAGTAACCTCCCCTGAAGAAGAAGACAAAGCACGTGGTTGCCTCCGGAAAATAACACATTATTGGAGTTGATGGCGTGGACGATGTAGAAGCTTAGAATAACTACGATGAGATGCCGCTATTCACAGACTTACCTAAGAAGATCAGTGTTGTAAAAAAGAACCTACCCAAAGACATATTGCCATGGGAACGAAAAGGTGTCAAGGGGAAAGTCGTTACAGCGGGCTAGCTAGTTGTTGAATGTGGAGTGTTTGTGTAAGTGTATATTTATAAGACTTTATTTATGCATGCGTGTGAGACTATATTTATGTATGTATGTAAGACTACATATTTTTGTATGTGTGTGTTTATGCATGTGTGTGAGACTACCCTTTGCAACATCCAGATGAAACTATTTGAACATCCACTCTATTACTACTAAAACTTTATGAAATCACTTAACACTTTATGAAATGAAGAAATGATCAAAATAAAAGTGGGAGATCTTGATGAGTTATACAACTTTTATATTCATTACCTTTACAGCTGAAATCATTTAGTGTTTGAAAATCAGGTTTGAAGCTGTCATTTTCTGAAATTCAAAATTTGAATTGTTCAAAATTAGTGACAAAGATAGATGGCTAGACTAAAATGATAGAGCATGATTTTAGAAAATTTTAGGAAAAAACCATCACATTGTGAGTTAGTATGAGGGAGAAAAACTAGTTACAAGTTTTAACCATAGATTAAAAAGAGAAATCATACTTGTTCATCATTGATCATCATGAACAGTTGTGATTTTTCTTTTTAATCTCTGGGTAAAATTTGTAACTAGTCTTTCTCCCTCATACTAACTCCAAATGTGATGGGTTTTTCCTAAAATTTTCTAAAATCATGCCCTATCAAGTTAGTGTGTTGATTTGGTCATCCTTTTTATTTGACAAAGTTTGAGCACTTCAAATTTTCAAATTTAAAAAAATAACAAGTTCAAATGAGATTTTCAACCATTAAATGATTTCAGCTAAAAAAGTGATGAATACCAAAGTTGTATAACTCATCAAGATCTACAACTTTTATTTTGATCATTTCTTCATCTGACAAAGTGATAGTAAACATTGTTCACAAATCAACATGTTTCTCATATAGTTCATGAAACTATAAGTCATATGTGAATTTGTGAACAATGTTTACTAATACTTTATCACATGAAGAAGTGACCAAAATAAAAGTTGTAGATAGTGATGAGTTCAACAACTTTTATGTTCATGACTTTTATTGTTGAAATCATTTAAGGTTTCAAAATCTTGTTTGAAGTTGCCATTTATTGAAATTCAAAATTTCAACTATTCAAATTTGGTCAAATGAAAATATAATCAACATTAACGTTGTACATATTGATGAGTTCTACAACTTTGGTATTCATGAGTTTTTCATATTAAATCATTTACTCTTTCAAAATATTGTTTCAAGTTGAAATTGTTTGAATTTCAAAATTTGAATCGTTAAAACAAAGTCACATGACAAGATGACCAAAATAAAAGTTGTACATGTTGATGAGTTATACAACTTTTATGTTTACAATATTTTCATTTTATTTCATTTAATGTCATAAAATTATAGTCGAAGTTCTAAAATTCAAAATTTTATTTTTTATTTTTTTTTGTTTTCTATATTATTTTGACTACAATTGTTTTTATATATATTTCTGCATATATAGAATAATACAAAACATTATATTTGTGCATATATATAATTGTTTTTATATTACTTTGTGTTTTTGTGATATAAAAAATACAGAATTAATAATTTAAAAAACAGAAAATATTTGTAGGGGCGGTTGGATCAGGAACCGCCCCGACAAATGCATTTGTAGGGGCGGCTGGACCAGGAACCGCCCCTAGAAATCGGCCTGAGTATAAATACAAGGTCGCACGGGAGAAACCCTGTAGGGCGCTCTCTTCTTCCTCCGACGCCGTCAGGCTACCCACTCCTTCCCCGTCACCCCGTCGACGGCGCCTCCCGGACCTCTCCCGACGCCCACGCCCCCTCTCCGCACCCCCGGACCTCTCCCAACGCCCGTGCCCCCTCCCCGCACCCGCGCGCCCCCTCACTGCACCTGGCCGACAGCGCTAGGGTTTCCGACCTTGAGGTGCCGCGGGCCTACTCCCCGCCCTCCCATGGCCCAGGTGCGTCGACCGTCCGTGCTCCCTCCCGCAGTGAGCGGCCACGGTGCCCGAGCTCTCTGGCGTCCGCACTCCTTCCCTACTGTCCACACCTCCAACGGCGGACGGCCTCCGCGCACCTCCACCGGTGTCCGCACTCCTTCCCGTGCTCTTTGACGTCCGCACACCTTCACCGGCGTCCGTACTCCTTCCCGAGCTCTCCAGTGAGTGTGCTGATGCTTTCTTCTAGCTCTTTGCACTGTTTTTTTGTTTTTCCTTCAATGGCTCAATCAGCAGCAGTGACCTCTCATCATCATAGCCAGTTCGTTGGGCATGTTCTCCTTGGTGGCATCGAATGGATGTGTTGAATTTAAATCTATTTGTTTTTCTTTGTATATGAGTGCTGCGGCAAGTTGCATTGGCTAGTGTTTTGGATCAGTGCTAAATTATGCCACTACAAAATGCCTTCCTTTTTTTGGTTATGGATAGTTTCCCCTGGTAGATAGATGGTTGATTTTAAAATTAATAAAGCCTGAATTTTATCCTCTTTTTTTGGTTGTCCATCCTTTGTACTGTTATATAGTATTAGGAGCATGAGATTCTCTCAAAGGGGAACAATGCTATGATATCATGTGGAATAGTAATGAACAGTGCTGTATGGATACAAAAGTTGCATTGGCGTTCTTCACTTCTTCTAGGTTCCTTGAGATAACAATGTCAATGAATATTCAGTTTCGCTGATTGCTATTAGAAGCATGAGATAACAATTGTTCTTTCAATGTCCACCATTATTTAGACATCTATTTTTTGGAGTTTTTTATGTATCAGCTGTGTCCAGTTGAACTAAAATCATTGTTGTAGTGTGCTTAAAACCCAATTCTACCAATGTTTAATTGAAAACCCATTGCACAACATCTGTTTTCATGATTTTGAATATGAGAGCTGAGATAGGGAGGTTCTCATTTTAGCTATTAGAACACGCTTCCTTTTTGTGAAATAGCAAGTGGCATCCTCTTGCTATAGTGGTGATTGGGTTAGAAATGCGTTTAGAATAAGAATTGTTTTAGCAGGAACTGATCGGTGGTACCTTATCTCATGTGCTTTGCTCTCAATTTGTTTCACAACAATTTGATTTGGCTGTAAGGATGGGTCTATGCCACACTGCCACTTAGAGCAGAGCTTATTGTTATTTCTTTTGTTAGCTACGTTACAAGCATCCTTTAGTATTCGAGGTGAGCTTAGAGTGGAGGTGCTCAATTTAGGTGTTGGAATACTCTTCCTTTTAGCAAAATAGCATGTGGCATCCTTTTTCTACTTTTAGGCGCAAGGATTGTTGCCACATAGAATCGAGCTAAATGTAGTATTGCTTATCTGTTTGTTTTATCAATGGTTTCTATTATCGTAATTTAACTATTTAAGAAGTTATTCGGGTTTGCTATTAGAACACACACTTAGAGTGAACTAGAAAATATTGACATCATTTTGGTATTTTTGGGATTCCTCTCTACTGCTTGTGTTCACTAGCTGCTAGAAAAGCCTTTCCTGCTAGCTCTATTTGTGTATTAGAAGTGAGCTTCGATGGGAATGTTCTTAATTTAGCTGTTATCATGCTCTGCCTTTCAGCGAAATAGTAAGTGGGTTCCATTTGCTATTATTAGGTGGAGTGGCATTGATTTCACCAAAATCGTAGTATTGTTTCTTTTTCTTTCTATTTTTTCATGGGTTCCTGTTTTGGTGATTTTGACTATTAGAAATGCGGTTAGAATGGTAGTTGATTGGTTTTACTGTTACATTAGCGTTGTTTGTGTATTAGAAGTGAGCATACTAGAATGTTCTTTATTAGCTGTTATAATGCTCTTCCTTTTTCGTGAAATAGCAAGTGGCATCCATTTGCTATTATTAGGTGCAAGTGGCATCAATTTCAGCAAAAACGTAGTATTACGTTTTCTTTGTTTTATCATGATGTCTTGGTTTCCTGTTTGGTGATTTTGAGTATTAGAAATGTGGTTAGCATGAGCGAAATCATTGATTTGCCCATGTACCAGTGACATATGTGCTTGCTCTTGAATTTAACATGTATTCAATTAATCAGTCTTTACTTCAATTTCCTCTGTTTGTTAGATGCAGTACATTATACCATGAACTAGTTGAAACCTTTTTCTTAGGAACATAGATAGTTGTTTTTATTTTCATTGCTTGCTGGCTGTCCTCCTCCTCTCTCTACTTACTACTACTGCTACTTATTATCTTCTCCTAACTGCTGCTGCTTTCCTAACTGTGGCTGCTGGCTGCTGGTTGGCCTCCTACAACTCTTATTACTGCTACTTGTTGTCCTACTACTGCTCTACTACTCCATAGTCTCTACTCTCTACTACTATTCTCTCTTACTATGTGGCTGGTGGCTACTAATCTTCTCTGTACTTGTTGTCTGCTCCTAGTACTTGGTGGTTGCTGGCCAGCTACTCCTACTACTACTTGCTACTCCTACTACTCCTCTCTCTACTTACTACTATTGGTACTTATTATCTTCTGTCTTCTATCAACTCTTACTACTAGTGGCTGCTGGTTGGTCTCCTACAACTCCTATTACTACTACTTGCTACTCCTACTACTACTCTACTACTATACTATCCTTCTGCTCTTCTCCTACTACTCTACCACTATACTATCCTCCTGCTCTTCTCCTACTACTCTACCACTCCTCTTCTACTACTACTCTCCTCTACTCCACTCTACTCCTCTCCTCTCCTAAGTAGTTGTTGCTTTTTTTGCTACTTCTACTACTTCCCTACTACTACTGTTTACTACTACTTCTATCTTCTATCAACTACTTGTACTTCTGTCAACTAATTCTACTACTTCCCTTGTACTACTGTCTACTACTTCTGATTGTCCAATCTGCCTATCAGGTTCGAAAGATATTAAGCATATGATGTTCATGTTTGATCGAGCAAAGTTAGTATGGCAGCTGTTGCTTTTTTTGGGAATCAACACCTGCTTTTTTTTTGCCAAATCTCCCCTCTCCTCTATTTTTGCCACCTTTCTATCCTCTATGTTTGAGAAGCAGCAGCTGCTTTTTTTTACACCTTTTCCTCTCTATGTTTGTTAAGCAGCTGTTGCTTTTTTTGCCAAATCTTCCCTCTCCTCTCCTCTCCTTTGTTTTGCCGATGATGAAATTGTCCAAGTCCATACATTATATGGAATATGAGCTGATGATCAAGAACTTGTGATGAACTTGGCATCATTAGCAGCCGCCCCTACATTACCTTCTCCTCTCTTTTCTGTTATGATGCCTTGATGCTCCAAGTTTATGATGAAATGATGATTGACATGATTCTAAGGCCTCTACTACTGCTACTACTCATTTTTTTTGATATATTGGTGTTTTATAGGACTACTTTGGTTTATAGACCTTTTTTATTTCTTATACCTTCTCGCGTACCTAAAGCACACTTTCTTGTATCTATTAGAACAAAGCGCGAAATAATGTCACGGACACCAGATAGTGCAGCCCGATGCCTCGAGCATGATGAGCAGCCAACCTATGAGGAGCAAGCAAAAGAGGACCAGCTAACTCAGGAGCAGTTCGATAACGAGTTAGAAAATGATCTAGAAGTGATGTTTACTCAGGAGTAGTGTGACGAGGAGGAAGGGAGAGTAGAAGGAAGAGCAGGAGAGGCTGCTGAAGGCGAAGAAAAAGAGGATGATGATGATGACTCAGAAGAGGGATATGAAAGTCTCGAGGATCCTTTCCCACATGAAGCCAAAAGGAGGCCAATGGAGGAAGATTTAGACAAGGATTTTGACCCGAACGAGGAGATAGGGAAAAAGCCTTAGCTTGTAAATTTTGCTAAAGTTTTGACTGTGTTACCTCTGCTAACACTTTGACCTGTCGTATATACAGGTCCCACCTGAAACTCAGAAAAGATGATGTCGATGTCCGTGACATCTCGCTGGACAAGACGGAGTAGAGGAAAGGAGAGCAGAGGCAACAGCCACAGAGACGGATCACGATGCCTCTGCTCCACAACCTTAAGACACAACCATGACTACCAAGCCTAAGAGAAAACGAGGGGATAGAAAAGGAAATCTATATCCAGATAAGGCATGCTATGTGATAATGGAGGTCGGTCCAGCAAGGGAGATCCTTGAGCCAAAGGAATTAAGAGGATGATTCCATAATGCGATCGAGGCCCTAGTAAGAGATAAATTGAACCCAGCAATCCCTAACTAGAAAGAGGTACCAGAGAACAAAAAGAATGAACTATGGGATAGGCAGCTAAAACTCAATTTTAGATTTCTGGAGGGTAAGCATGAACTGGTAAAAAAATGCTTTCATGATGATGGGAGAGTCATTCCGACGTTGGAGGTCGGAGCTCAACACGAAGTATATCCAAAAGGGGTTAACTCTCTTCAACGAGTTCGACAAAATAACTCCTAGTCAATTAGAGGAGCTCATGGCTCAAAAGACTTCACCAGAGGCATTGGAGCTCAGTGCCCGTAACATCGAGCTGGCGAAGAGGAACAAAGACCACCATCATCTAGGCCCTAGTAACTACTATGCCAAGGAAGAGCAGTTTAGGAAGATGGACGAAGAGGCCACAACTGCTGGGAATATCGATGTGACAAATTTGAAGGTACGCTCAAGGAATTGGATATATGCGAGGAGTACAGAATCATCTGGCGGTAATCTTTAGTTTGATAAGCCGGATACCCAAGAGGCAGTATCAAGGATGCTAAAATATGCTGAAGACAAGGAGAAGGGCTCATTCAATCCTTCCAGAGAGAGGGACAAGCTTAGCCTTGGCTTAGGAAACAAGGAGCATACAGGCCGCACCACTAGGCTAGGGAAAAGGATGATCTGGAAGCAAGGATTCGTAGAGGACAGGCATATGTACAAGAAACATGGTAGAGACCAGGAGACTAATCTTGAGCTCCAAGTAAAGGCTCTAGTTGCGAAGGTGCTGGAGGAGCAAGGACTGTCTATGGAGCCATGGATATTAGTGACGCCGCCGAGAGAACTGGCATTAGTTGGCAGCCCTCCAAAAGTTCCTAGCAGCCAAGGTTCTACTACAGCCACAACCCCCATCGATCGCATACGGGAACCAACTAGTTGCACCTTGGTGTTTCTCAGCGGCCGGCAGAACACTGTGATGGAGGTGGCAACGGGTGTGGCACATCCTCTCGGTGGCTTACACCACAATAATAAGATACCGCCGGACTACACTAGGGTCGAGGTGCATACCGTGAAGTTCAAGTTCATGCAGTGGAGGATAGACTACGCAACTCCCGAGGGGCTGGTGTTACTTGGAGACATTATGTGGCAGTTCATCCTCTGGCACAAACGGGACATTATATTGACTGCTTCTTCGCCGCCTCCCCCTCTCCCAAATTTGGAGCAAGTTGTTGAGGTCGGGGAGATATTTTCACCATCTCATGACCACCACATTCCTAAGATGCCACATTCTTCCCCGCCTCCTAGAGAGCATGTGCCTAATGAGATGCCACAACCTTCTCTAGCTCGTACCGAGCAAGTGCATGATGAGATGCCACAGTCTTCTCAACAAGCACAACCAATACATGAACAATGAGTGCCTCCTGAAGAAGGTGATGCATAAGAAGATGAGGACGTGCCTGAATGGGAACTTTGAAAGAAGCATCCAATCGCCATAAGGTCAGTTTATGTTCCGATGAAAGACGTCTCGTCGGTGTCCAAGTGGTATTCCCATGATCAGTTCAAGCCTGAGAACCAAGTTAAAAAAGTCCCATCACGGGGTTCTGAGGAGGCCGTCACTAGCAAACTCCACCAAATTGCAAAGCAGTATCCAAATGTTGATGCCATCAAATGGTCAAAGGATTGCCCAAAAACATATGAAAGAGGCACGCCTTTCCTACCAAATTGGGACATCCAGCGCCTACCACTTGGAATGAGAAGGTTCCATGATTGGTACTTGCTTGTTCTCCCAACGAGCATAGACCTCATACAAGCATGCTTCCCCACCGGCACATTTGGAAGCCTAGCCAGGAAAATTATCTTTGACTTCAATGACATGCACACATGCTTTCACCTAGGAGAAATGGAGATGAATCTTATTCGCACATGGTGCCTATAATCCTTGTCCTCCCGATATGATATGAATGTAATCTTTGAATTTTGTTGTAACTAACCCATGCCGTGATTTGTAGAATGCAAGTGCACATTGTCAAACAAATGCCAAGTGTGAAAGCCAGGTATGTAGACCCTCAAGCTATAGCCCAAACAAATTTTAATTACCCTAAACGGTGGACATTGGATGCCAAAGAGCTAGCTGCTGCAAAGACTCTTCGGGAGAAAGAGCGCATCCGTACGGCAAAACTAAGGGAAGAGTCCCTTAAGGTTGCAGCATACATTGCCCTGGCTTTCAAAACTCTCCAACAACACTCTACTATATGGCTACCATAAAACTTTGAGTAAGTTCAACTCTATACTTAAAGCTTTGTTTGATATATTTTATTCGATGCAAAAGAGCTTATCTAGTTCTATGATTAAATCCATGTAGTAACCACTGGATTTGTATAGCCGTCGATGTCGGGAGGAGCATGGCATGGGTCTTTGATTCAATAGATAGGGACCCGGTGACATACAAAGACTTCACATCGATTCTCAAGACGTATACATATCGACAATCCTCATTAGCTTATATGTTTGTATACATACTTGTAACATTCACTTTTGGATACTAACAAGTTGTATTTGCTAAAATAATTCAAACAGGGCATTTAGGTTCTATGTCACTAATCATCATGGAAGGCATGATCCAGCAAGGAAGGAAAAGCTGGCTATAAAAACACTATGTACGGTAAGTGTAACTTACTTCTTCAGTACTCCATTACATGGCTGTCAAAAGCATTACTTAACATTTTCATATGCAAAACACACAGTGCCCCAAGCAGAAGCCTGGGAGTGTACATTGTGGATACTATATATGTTCTATGATGAGTAACACCGGTGCCTACAGGAGACACCCCTTAAGGGTAAGTTTGAACCTCTTCACCCATAGTATAAAAACTTCGTACATGGTATGAAATACTAAACCAAAACTTGTTCTCTTGTAGTGGAAAGAAGAGAAAGGAATGAAAAGAGACCCATACAAGGATGACCAACTCTTAGAGCTCGTCGGTGACCTTTGCAACTTCATATGGGACCAGATTGTACACATCAAAGACGCCTACCATGACCGAGAGTCTGGCTTAGGTAGAAATCCTCAGTACCAACACCTTCGTGAGACTGAAAGGCTAGCTCTAGGACATTGATAACAATGTGTATGGAATTTGTATATTTAATGATGGATTGTATATATTCTTATGAATTGGACTTGTAATTGTAGTTTATATAATACTCTTGTGCTTGTAGTCTAAGGAGTTCGGAGCGCTGGTCGCGGGGCGTTCGGCAACACGAATGTGGTTCGGAACGTTGGTCGCGGGGCGTTCGGCAACGAGAACATGGTTCAGAACGCTGGTCGTGGGGCGTTCGGCAACGCGAACATGGTTCAGAACATTGGTCGCGGAGCATTCGGCAACGCGAACGCTGGATGGAATACGCGGAAACAAACAGTGTTCTAGTCGAATTTGAATTATAAATTTGAATTTTTTTAGCGGGAAAATGTACTGTAGGGGTGGTTCTAGATTGAACCGCCCCTACAAACTGGTATTATAGAGGCGGCTAGTACTACAGCCACCCCTACAAATCGATTTGTAGTGGCGGCTGGTAATACAAGCCGCCCCTACAAATTGATTTGTAGGGGCGGCCTGAGAACCACCCCTACAAATGCATGATTTGTAGAGACGGTTCGGTAGGGGCGGCTGGCCAAACTGCCCCTACAAAGGGTTATGAGCCTCCCCTAAAAATGGTTTCTGTAGTAGTGAATCCATCCCCGCTTGGGCTAGAGCGCCGTAGGCCCAGCTCTTTCTCCGGGCCGAAGCCCAGCAGCCCGACGCTCGCGCCCCTTCTCCTAGCTCCCTCACTGACGAGGCAGCCCCGCTTGTCAGCCACATCGCCTTCTTCCCCCCCCCCCCCCCGAGCCATCGATGACCCAGACTCCCCGCCACGCCGAGAGCCCGACGCCACCACGACTCCGCCGTTTGTCGCGTGCCCCACGTCTCCCTGGCCTTAAATACCTAGCCTGCACCGTGTCGCCTCCATCTCGAGCCTCGGAGCAAGCTACTATCTCGCCGAGTCACCGCGCCGAGCTCGAAACCCTAGCCGCCGTGCTCATCGTCCGCCCTGCCAAGTCGCGCGTCGCCTCCGTGCCGTCTCCGACCTCGAAAAGCGTCGTGGTGAGTTTGTCGTGCTTCCCTCTTTCTTACCATGCCATCCCCGAGTCTAACCGTGGCCTCTAGGGCCATCCTTGTGAACTATGGTGAGGAGCCGAGCTCCTCGGCCATGGTGCCACCGCGCACAGCGCCGCTCCGGCGACCCCCGTTCCCCCATTTGATCTGCACCGCCCGATCTAAGATCAACGGCCTCGATTAGAAGATACCTCTTTGGCGGGTAACTTTGCTAAAGAGCCCCTGCCCTTTTCTAGTATAGAACCCATCGTCCCTGATATTTTGTTAAAGAGCCCCTGTAATTTTCTATGTTTAAACCCGCGGACCAAAGCGTATTCCCCATAATACATTTTCTATTTTTGAAAAACGTAGTTTCCTTCGGTTAGCTTCAGAATACGTTTTCTCTTCTACAAAGCGTAGATTTCCTCTGTTAGATTCAAAATATGCTTTATTCTTTTGAAAACGTAATTTTTTCAGTTAGATCCAAAATACGCTTTCATCTATTTACAATTTTGCCACTATTTTCTTTAGGCCGCAACTTCTCCATTTGAACTCTAATTTGATCTGTTCAAGTTGCGTTAGATTCGTACTTGCGTAATCTACAAGTTCAAGCTACTATTAAGTATATTTTCAACTTTTGAAATCCGAGGTTAGATTTAATCTATTATTTTATTAAAGGAAATCTTGTTTAATTCATAACTTCTTCGTTATAGCTTCGATTAGAGTGCTTTTCGTGTCTGTGTGCTCGTAGTAATGTGTAGGACATCTTTAAAACCTTTTTACTTGTTATTTCATATGTTTGGTGTATTGTTCTAATTTAGTTCTATTGTTTGCTTCGTATATGATTCCATGGATGCTTGTGTGGTGTTCTATGATCATGTCCAGTCGGTGAGATATACGTGGTGAATCCAGAAGCAATCCTTTGAAGCTTTGGACTAGAAGAAGGATCTAAGTTTAAGGCAAGTATAGCATGTGATCTTCCTTGTCCTATTCACTTTAATAATTTAATTCATACTACATGTGTCTACCTTGGAAACCGTAGTAATTTTTCTAGTTATTTGATATCCTGGATTCCTTGACACCTATGGGGTATTGCATTGGGTAGTATGATGCTAGTGCTCAACTAAAACTATGATCTTGTAACTTGACTAATGGTATATGCAATAAACACTAAAAGATGCTTTTTAACAACATGGAACAAGGGGGGCTAGAGCATTGGGCTATTATTATGGTGCTCTAGATTCCTCTCCCTAAGGACTTATCTGTAAGTGATCATCTAGGACTTATAGTATAACTATGAGAGCTATATGGCTCTGGCTTTAGCTAAGTATGAGGACCTTTTCTAGCTTGTTAGTGGTTACCTTTATGGCGCAAGAGAGGCTCCGATAGGTATGACCTTTGCCTACCGGGTTGAGTGCATTTTGGTTTCTTGACCTTTTGTCGGTCACTATTTGGAGGGGAGTTCATGCTTATTGATGGGGAAACCTAGCGGCCCTAACTTGTTAGACGAATCTTTCAAAGGCTTCATAGTGAACCCTACCGACCTTCCTTAGTAGGGGGTTAAGAGGCTTGCAACCTCGGGCAAAAGGGTAAATCATGACTCATAGTGAAAGTGTGCAACCTCTGCATAGTGTAAAACTATTATAACAGTCATGCTCACGGTCATGAGCGGCCTTAGAACCCTTACGGAATAGATGATGAACACTGATGATACTGATGATGAAGGTGCTCACTAAGGATTACTGTTTATGCTATTCATTATTCATGTTTACCTGATCATGTGTTTATATGGGCTTGTGAATAAACTTGTTGCCACTGAATTGCTAAAATCATGACTCATTAAAAGCTAATCGCAGTTAAACTAGTGTTAGCCTTTTGAGCCTCATGAACCCCATGTTATATTTATTGAGTACGACATGTACTTACGCTTGCTTTATTTTTACTACTTGGATAAAAATCCCAGATGTGTATCAGATTGCTAGAGTTTGGAGGAATTAGGCTTGTGATCAACCAGCCAGTTGTCCCTATGGAATTAGAGTCTTCACCTGAAGATTGAAGTTGTCTTTTCGCTATTTGCTATTTAAGGTTATACCTTTTATACTAAGTACGTTATATATTGAACATTTGTCTTTTGATATTATCCTTATTTGTAGCTATATGTGAGATTTGACTTCCTAGGCTCACATATGGTGTGTATTTGATTTTGTTCTTAAAACCGGGTGCTACAAAGTGGTATCAGAGCGATGCTGACTGTAGGACGCAAGCCTAGTAGAAACTGGTTGTTCTAAGGTTTAGAAGTTGCTACAAAAACCCTTGCTCTATGAACCTTGGTATTTTCTTCTCTACTATATATGTACCCTTACTATTTATCTCTACCTTGGTGCTTATTTCAAAGTCTTTGTTCTCATCTTCACTCCTTAGTTTGATATACTTCTAGAACTGTTCCTCATGACCTTCTTGCGTAATCTGAAGATGAATCTTAGGATTATTACCCCTAGTATAATGAGGACAATAAGTACCGCAAGTTGAGTCAATGATTGAGTTATGCACCTTTATTGTTCAGTTGGTTATCATTATGTTTATGCTTGTTTTGGATCTTTATAATTATTGCAATGATCTTGTGGGGTGTTTCCACAATATCATTTAGTTTATAGGCCTAAGGTATAAGGATTAATGAAATAAATAGTCAGGTTTTTGGTTATCTCTTGTTTTCACTATCTTGTCTTTCGGAGCAACCTGTCTTTATCGGCTTATATCTCTGTTTTTTTATGACCAAAAATCATGACAAAATTCTGGACAATAGTAGACTTCAATATCTTTCTCTGACGACAAGAATCACCCTGATAGCTATTTTGGTTATGGAGTGATGAAAATCACAAGACGATGCACCTGTGCTGTTAGAAACCTAGAGCAGATTCTGTTGTGCACTATTTTCGACAACCTGAACTGTAGAATTTGAAAAATTGTTCTATAAGAAACTTGTGGATAATTTTATAAGCTTTTCAACGGTATAAACTACAACTTTATTTGATTAACATAATAAGAGTTACAACTATTTTACTGCGCTACTGTTTTTCTGCTTGCGAGGACATCTTTGAAACCTTTTTACTTGTTGTTTCATATGTTTGGTGTACTGTTCTAATTTAGTTATATTGTTTGCTTCGTGTATGATTGCATGGATGCTTGTGTTGTGTTCTATGATCATGTCCAGTCGGTGAGATATATGTGGTGAATCCAGAAGCAATCCTTTGAAGCTTTAGACTAGAAGAAGGATCTAAGTTTAAGGCAAGTATAGCATGGGATCTTTCTTGTTGTCCTATTCACTTTAATAATTTAATTCATACTATATGTGTCTACCTTGGAAACCATAGTAATTTTCCTAGCTATTTGATATCCAGGATTTGATACCTATGGGGTATTGCATTGGGTAGTATGATGCTAGTGCTCAACTGAAACCATAATCTTGTAACTTGACTAATGGTATATGCAATAAAGACTAAAAGATGCTTTTTATCAACATGGAACAAGAGGGCTAGAGCATTGGGCTGTTATTATGGTGCTCTAGATTTCTCTCCCTAAGGACTTATCTGTAAGTGATCAAACATGACTTACAATACAACTATGAGGGATATATGGCTCTGGCTTTAGCTCAGTATGAGGACCTTTTCTAGCTTGTTAGTTGTTATCTTTATGGCGCAAGAGGAGCTCCGATAGGTATGACCTTTGTCTGCCGGGTTGAGTGCATTTTGGTTTTTTGACCTTTTATTAGTCACTCCTTGAAGGGGAGTTCATGCTTATTGATGGGGAATACTAGCAGCCCTAACTTGTTAGACGAATCTTTAAAAAGGCTTCATAATGAACCCTGTCGACCTTCCTTAGTAGAGGGTTAAGAGGCTCGCAATCTCGGGCGAAAGGGTAAATCACGATTAATAGTGAAAGTGTACAACCTCTACAGAGTGTAAACTGTTATAACAACTGTACTCACGGTCATGAGAGGCCTTGGAATCTGTATGGAATAGATGATGAACAATGATGATACTGATGATGAAGATACTCACTAAGGATTACTGTTTATTATATTCATTATTCATGTTTATCTGATCATGTGTTTATATGGGCTTGTGAATAAACTTGTTTGTCACTCAATTGCTAAAATCATGACTCATTAAAAGCTAATCGCAGTTAAACCAGTGTTAGCCTTTTGAGCCTCATGAACCTCATGTTATATTTGTTGAGTACGACATGTACTTACGCTTGTTTTATTTTTACTACTTGGATAAAAATCCCGGATGTGTACCAGATTACTAGAGTTTGGAGGAATTAGGCTTGTGATCAACCGCTCAGTTGTCCCTGTGGAATTAGAGTCTTCACCTGAAGATCGGAGTTGTCTTTCCACTGTTTGCTGTCTAAGGTTATACCTTTTATACTAAATACGTTACATATTGAGCATTTATCTTTTGATGTTACCCTTATTTGTAGCTATATATGAGATTTGACTTTCTTGACTCACATATAATGTGTATCTGGTTTTGTTGTTAAATCCGGACGCTACACACATCCATCTCAAGTCTTCCATCTCCTGCAGCAGAGCTTAGAAATGGCAGACAGGCTCATTAACGAGCTGCAGCAGGAGCTGGTCAACGTTCCAGCCAGCCGCTGAAACGTGCACCGGTAAAGTCCTCCCTCTCCTGCAACGACGACGACGCATCCACCGGTCCGGTGGCCCAGCCACCACCATGGGAGGCGGCACCGAACAACCCGCCGCAGAAGTAGTCATCGGCGGCATAATTATAATCGCTGCTAGCGCCACTGGTGCTGCTCCAGCAGGTGATGTCGTCGCCGGAGATCGCCGGAGATTCAGTCCCGGTGGTGATACTGCTACTGGACGCGGCGGTGGTGGTAGAACACGAGCCAGCTGACGTAGTTGGACCGGCGATGCTATCGGTGTAGGTGTTAGTATCAGCAGGGACGACGACGGTTGTGGTCTCGAGGATGACCGGCGAGTCGTTGGCCGTGCAGGTGTGCTCCGCCACGTACACCACCGTGTACTCGGGCGCGGCGGCGGTAGCGGCGTTGTCGCCGCCGTTATCGTCGTTGCGCTGCACCGTCCGTTTGGACTGGCACTCTGGCAGCCTTGCTCGGCGCTCCGTGTGCACCTGTGCATGGATATAAGATAATATAATGGGCGCCAGCACTGAAAGTTTTGCTTTTTTATATAAAAAAAGAGTACTGTATTAAGAATTTGGAGACAGTAACAGTGACCTTATAATTCCCTAAAAAATACAGTATGCAGTTTGGCAAGCATATAAAACTGTCTCGATCGATGGGTCAATGGTACCCTTAATTGCATGCGACAAGGCACAACGTGTGTCACACGACGGGCAGAGTCATAGAGTACGTATTTGGTTAGTGTCACTGTCCAAAGATGCAGAAAGTAAAATGGCATCTTTTATATATGGTAGGGGGCACCTATATCTCTCTTTTTCCGTTCCTGCTTTTCTGATTGGACAACAACGCCATTCTCTATCGAGATTATTCTCAAAACCTTTTTTTTTTTGTTTGTTTAACGAACAAGCTACTGGAGTACAAGGGATGAACAAGTATTACTGTTTATTGTTCATTGGACGATATGTAAGAAGAAGGGTACTTACAGACTAATTGAATCATATAAATCTGGCAACTACGTAGTAGTGATGATCGGTTTAGCTAGAGGAGATGAATAGATAGAGTATTAATTACCTGGGGTACATGGCACCTTCGATCTGCTTCTGCCCGTACTTCCTCCATTGATACCCATCGAAATCGGGCACTGATACGATGTCACAAGAGACTTGCTGCTCTGCTGCTTCTTCTTCCTGCAGTCAGCAGCACCGCCATCAGTCATGCATCATCGAGATCGAGATCGGACTATCGGAGGAATTATTGGTTGCTTGCATGGACCACGCCAGTAGTAACTAGCTAGCTACCGCACCTTCTTTTGCAGGGAGGAGGAGAATAATGAGGCTGAGCAGCTGCAGGCTCCTCCTCCTCGTGCTGTTCGTCCTTTTGGCTTTGCCCTCGTCGTCCCGGTCTCTCTTGCTCCCCAGTCGCCGGCGCCGGCGCCCGCCGCCGCCACACGACGACGCGTTGTTGGTGGTGGCCGTAGCCGATGACACAGCAGCAGGTCCGCGTCCGCCTCCGCCCCCACTTCCCATGATGGTGGCAGGTTGCGGTCCAGCGGCGGACTCCACCTTAACCGGAGCCGCTGGTGTCGCCGGCGCCGGCGCCGGGGAAGGCAAGAACAGTAACGCGCGGAGCTGCGCCAGGAGCTCCTTCTCCCGCCCTACTGCTGGCGCCATCGCCAGGACCCAGGAGAGCTGTAGCCTCTAGCTGCTAGTGTGTGTGAGGTCGAGTGCTCGACTGTGCAGCTGCTGATAATCAGCCTGTTCGTCGTAAGCGATCGTAGATTATTTACTGCTGGCTGGTTTGGTGTCAGAGAAAAATATTGTTTCAGCTTATAATTCACGATCGTATATGAGCAAGCGAACAGACTGAATATTTCTTCAGCTCGCAGCTCAGGTTAGGTCCAGTCGTAAAGTTTTTAGCGTCACATCGGATGTTACATAGAGTGTTATATAGGATGTTCGGATACTAATAAAAAAATAAATTACAGAATCTATTAGTAAACCACGGGACGAATTTATTAAGCCTAATTAATCCGTCATTATCATATATGTAACTGTAGCACTTTATTATCAAATCATGGACTAATTAGGCTTAAAAGATTCGTCTCGTAAAGTAGTCGTAATATGTGCAATTAGTTATTTTTTTAGTCTATATTTAATACTCCATACATGTGTCTAAATATTTGATATGATATGGTGTAAAGTTTTGATGGATAAACTAAACAAAGGCTCACTTACTTGTTTATTTATATTTATAAAAGGAGCAGTTTCCAGAAGACTTAGCTAAGCTAGGGCAAGGCTGGACATCACACTTGCATGATACCTCGTGGTCCCCACGCGTAAGCCCACGTGGCCTTTCTTGGCAGTATGGATCCAAAACTAGATTTCCGTACGTGTAGGCCCGCGCGATCCATCATAACCCCGGATTATTTATTATTTATTTATTTATTATTATTATTATTATTATTATTATTATTATTATTATTATTATTATTATTATTATTATTATTATTGTTGTTGTTGTTGTTGTTATCGTTATTATTATTGTTGTTATCGTTATTATTATTGTTGTTGTTATTATTATTATTATTATTATTGTTATTATTATTGTTGTTGTTATCGATTATTTGCATGTGGCCAGTGCCCTGTATTCAATTCTATATGTATTGCACGAGGTCCGTGTACATAAGGTACTACGTCGTATACTTCGATTTTAAACTATATTTCGCATCTCTTCTTTGCGGCGACGACGACGTGCAGTGTTTTGGTTTATTGTCAACTTCAAAGAAAATGTATTAGTATGTTATGAAATTAAAGACAACAAAAAACCAACACTATACGAGAATAGCACAAACAAGACACCACATCAGAGACGAAACAAGAGGTGTGCATCTGTGATATGGTCTTCACCCAAACATGTATCCAAGAAACACATATAGCAGATAGAAAACACGTCTTCGATATATAGTTGTGGTCCGTCTGCAACCCAACAAAGACCGGCGTCACATAACCTAAGTCTGTGAGGAAAATGTATGAAGTCAGAAAAATTATCCACTGCTGTTGGTGGATGACTCAAATCCACACCACTCCAATCCATGCGCCACCAGCCCCATCTCTCTCTGTCTACACTGCCAACCCACCATTGCCCCCTCCTTCTCATGGTCACTACATGGCGGATCCATGGAGGGTGGATCTCCTCAATCGAGGTGGATCCACATCCACACAACACCACCATCCCACCGTTGCCTGCCTCTCGATCGCTCCTTCCTTTCATTCACCAAACCATAGCTCACTTGACATTTGAGCACCGCCACAACAGTGAAATCCTCCAAAGAAAACCCACTTTGAAATGGTCAAAGGGGAGGAGGATATTTTGTCCGTCTTCTAAAGTTAATTAGGTTCGTATTGTTGTCTGCCATTGGTGTACGAAAATGAAGGTTTTCTTTTTCAAATCCAACGACTAATTCGATTAGGGATAAACTAGACTCGACTGTTGATGCAAGGGTAAATCGGACTCGACTCTTGTTGCCAATTAAGGTCCTAGAGGTAACATGACCAAATGAATGGAATCAGAGGCAAATTCTGATGGGTTGCTTACCACCGACCCCAAATTACGTACCTAATAGATACATATGGCCATGTGCAATGCATATAGAACACTCGTACTATTGTACTAGATTAACATTAACTACCTAGCAAATTTTTCATGCCAATTGGCGTATGTACGTTTGGAGAATTTTTTCTAGATTAGAGAGAATGTCTCACGGCCAGCTTTATTTATTAGTTCGTTGTACGTGCAAGATGCAATTTTTTTTTTTTGCAATTTATCTACTCATACTAAATAAATATATACTCCAACGTACATTATTAGAGACTTTTTTTTTCTTTTGTGAAGAGCAAGTTGGCGGTGGACCTCGACAATACAGCTAATTAAGCTGGCGGTGTTCTTTTTTAGTTTCTGCAGTAGTACCTGTCATTGCATGCGCCAGGGCGCCAGGACGCTGGACGCGCGCTTTATAATTTGACACATGCACACGCGGTCCTGAATTACGTGCACAACGGTGACGTCAGCACCATGACGTAAGTATGCTTGTTCTGTTCTTCGTCACATCATGCATTCATGTCGATCGTCGTCTGGCCATGTTTATGGAGCGTTCGGCTGGCTGGACCGCGTGGCTGGGGCTGGGGCGCGCACTCAGCCAGAACAGTATTTTCTCTCACAACAATCAGTTGAAATAGTATTTTAGCTTAGGTTTCAGTCCGGCCGACGAAATCACTGTAGATCTACTGTAGGTACAGTAGTATTTTGTTTTTATTTGGTAATAATTGTCCAATCGTTGACTAATTAGGCTTAAAACGTTCGTCTCGCAAAGTACAACCAAACTGTACAATTAGTTTTTGATTTCGTCAACATTTAGTACTCAATGCATGTACCGCAAGTTTGATGTGACGGGGAATCTTCTTTTTGCATAGTGCCAAATTCAGAAATTTAGGGAACTGCTGTTTGCGATGGAGGACAGCGCAAAATGATATATATATATATATATATATATATATATATATATATATATATATATATATATATATATATATGATAAAGACAATATATGATAAAGACAATAATTTCCTTTAGTTAGTTTCCATGTTCACAAACAGACAGTATAAGTTACACCGATCAGTCGTACTTTCTCTTTGTTTTTCTGTCCAAGTCAGTACAAATTTCATTCCAAGAGAAAAGAAAAGGTAATAATGTAAGAGTACATCAGTCATTCAGTCACGTCGACACGGACAGAACGAGAAGCTTACCTAGCTGTGCGCGCAACGGCGCGAGAGGGTTGTTTTTTTTAATGAAAATTGACAATTATGACCAAGGACCGAATAATGTTGGGATTTTACCAGACTCGATCTCACTCCATGATTATGATTGTAAACCTTGTTGGCGTCAACGTGTTAGAGAGAGCGCACTCGCTCCAGTGTCACACGTACCGCAAGCTACATGTGACGTCGGTAGTTATTAGAACCTCTATAAAAAAATGCAATTCTAGGTTTAATTTAAGTCAAACTATTTTAACTTTTTGTTAAGTTTATAGAAAATAGCATCAACATTTATGAACCTTAAACATGTATACCGAAAATGTTTTGCATGACAAATTTGGTGTGATATATATTAATGTCCTTTTATAAAAATTTGATCAAACTTAAGAGGGCTTGACTGAATACTATTCTAGCTAGAATGAATCACATATTTTTTGGGCTTCTAGAATGGAGGCAGTATAAGGGCCTCTTCAATGGTATGAGCTATAATCACTAGCTTTAAACTGATAAATATAAAGGAGAGACACAGATCACAGCAAGCAGTCTTGAACATCGTTACTATTTCTTGAGTCCATGTTAGTCTATTGCTTTTTACACTATTTACTATTTAGTGATTGAAAAATCGATTCGGCTAGCTCTAAACTGCACTGTTAGAGCCGCCCTAATGCAATAAGAGAAGAGAGGAACACAGTTATGGGTGTTGGGTACAGAGCGGTGAACGTCCGTTCGGTGGAATGCCAAGACTGAATTGAATAAAACGGTGGGCCCCCTGTGAGCTAGTGAAGAAACTACTCTATGCATCCGTCCCATAAAAAGAGTCGCTATAGGACTCGGTTGAACTTTCTTAAGTTTGACTAGATCATATAAAATATTAGCAACATTTATAGCTTCGAATAAGTTCATTATAAACATATATTCAACGATCTATCTAATGACTTATTGGGAAAGTGAGAATGATATTTTTTATGCGACTGAGGGAGTGGACCAAAACATGCATAACAGAGGATCGGAGTATGTATCTATGTATATGTATCTCCATCGGAGCAGCCGCGGAGTTGAATCGCCAAACAAAAAGTCTAGTCCACACGTACATACACCACAGCTAGCGGTGGTTGAGTGTTGGCTTGCTGCTTGTGTTTGTTGATTCATTCTAGTCCTCTCCGCTCCGTACAGACGAGACGAGACGACTTCCGCGTTGATGAGGGCGGGCGACAGATGTGTCGTCTGCTCGTGACGATCGATCATCGGCAGCAGTGTCAGTGTGTACCCATGCAAGCAGAGCAGGGCCACACGTACTAGGTACTGTACTACACTGGTCGTCCGAAGTGTCCGATCGATTCAGTAGTAGTGAATCGGAGTTAACGAGAGGGACAGTCGGCAGTGCTCGCAGCAACGTCATTTTGTTTTTTACATGCATATAATATACTCCCTCCGTTCTAATTTATCTATCGTTTTTTTTGTGTCCGTGCCATGACTTTAACTCAATTTGTACAAAATATGTGCAACATTTGTGTCTCCAAATAAATTTGTTAAAAAACTAGATTCAAATATCTTTCCAATAATACTAATTATGTATCATAAATAATAATATTTTTTAATATATATTTTGTTAAAGTTGTTTCTCGGGAAGCGAGAACGACAGATATTCTGAGACGGAGGGAGTACACATACTGCTGCAACAATCTCGTGGGTAAACCAGCAGGTTTAGTTGGCGTTTTATTTGGCACGCATCATGCATGCATGCATGACTCCCGTTTAATTTGTTTCTGCTTGCTGGAGAAACGGCAGAACGCATGCATGCAGTTAGGCAGCTAGTAGCGTTCCGTCGAAAACGATCACTACTGGAAACAGGGCATTTGTCGATTGCAAACTGCTTTGCCGAGTGTCAAAAATCGAGCACTCGACAAAGGGGGGAATTAAAAAAATATATTTTTTTTAAATATCTTTACCGAGTGCCCCTGTGAAGGCACTCGTCAAAGAGAAAATTTCTAAAAAAAATTCAAAAATCCTCTTTGTCGAGCGCCTTATTCTTGGCACTCGGCAAAGACCCCCTTTGTCGAGTGCCATGCCCCGGCGCTCGACAAAGTTTTTTTTTTATTTTTGACCTCCAAATTTTTTGTGCGGCCCTTTTAAAGTACCAGGAACTCCTCGTTAGAAATTGAGGATTTTTTGATATATTTAGTTACTTTATTTCGTTTACTTGAATTTTTTTGAAAAATATAAATTTGAATTGCACGTGGTACGAATAATGGAATTTAATGATTCAAAAAATGATAGTCATGTTACTGAGTGTAGTGTGAGGCCGTATCTAGGAACGGACCCAAAATTTCGGACATCTTGTTCACGAAACATGACCGCGAACTTGCATGCAAAGTGTTTTTAAATTCTATAAAAAGCAAACAAAGTCCAAAAATCATGAAACTTGTTGAGATGTCGTGATATCGTATTTGGAGGCTATGATAAAAATTTCATAAGATTTCGTGCAAGTTGGCACGTACGATGCTTGCAAACCGAAGAATCTCCGAAGAAGTTTCATGATTTCGTGAAGAGGCCGATAAGGTGGTAAGCATCAAACGTGACAACTTGCGCGAAACCTTCTCAAATTTTTATCACAGCCTCCACATATGATATCATGACATCTTGACAAGTTTCATGATTTTTAGACTTCGTTTGCTTTTTATAGAATTTAAAAATAACTCGACCGCAAGTTTGTGGTCATGTTTCGTGAACAAGATGTTCGAAATTGGTGGTCTGGTCCTGGATACGGCCTCACATTATACTAAATAACATGAATATCATTTTTCCAATCATTTTTTTCATTATTCGAATGACTAGCAGTTATAATTTGAATTATCCAAGAAAATTCAATTAAATGAAATAAATTAAAGAAATATAGAAAAAGTCTGAGAAATGTGCCACATTGGAACATAGAGTACCAGATATTGTATGAGAACTGCAGAAAAAGTTTGGAGGTCAAAAATGAAAAAAAAATCTTGTCTCACATGCAATCTTTTCTCCTTTGTGCAGTCTCCATCTGACGCTGGTTCGAATAATCCACCTCATGCACCTCCGAATGATGGAGTTGGGCCTTCACCATAGTCGCAGTGGCCGAGATGAGTGCACGTTATATTTTTTTATTTGTTGTTCACTTGGTGAAGGACTTGTGATATACTTGTGATGCACTTGTGGACTTTGATGGACTTGTGATGGACTTGTGGATTTATTTGGATTGACTTGAGCACTTATTATTATATATATGATATATATTGTGATGGATGTGATATGTGTGGATGTATGAGATATATATGTGATGGATGAGATATATATGTGATATATGTTTGTATAAATTTATTTGTCATGATGGAATGTAAAAAAAATTAAAAATTGCCGTTTTGGGTCACTTTGCCGAGTGTTGCACTCGGCAAAGGACCCCGTTGCCGAGTACCATGGTCACAGCACTCGGCAAAGCTGAAAAAATGGGCGTTCGGAAAACCATTTTTCCAGCTTTGCCAAGTGCCATGACCATGGTACTCGGCAAAGATTTTTTTTAAAAAAAAATCAAACTTTGCCGAGTGCCGGCCAAAGGGCACTCGGCAAAGAATTTTTTTTAAAAAAAATTCAAACTTTGCCGAACGACGGCCAGGAGGCACTCGGCAAAGAATTTTTAGAAAAAAAACATCTTTGCCAAGGGCTGAATAGAGGGCACTCGACAAAGAATTTTTTTTAAAAAAATAAAAAAAATCTTTGCCGAGTGTCCGATAAAAGACACTCGGCAAAGAGGGCTTTGCCTATCAATTTTTTTTGCCGTGTTTTTTTTGCCGAGTGCCACACTCGGCAAAAGCTTTGCGGAATGCAAATTGGCATTTGCCGAGTGCGGCAAAGAATCTGAATCAGTAGTGGACAGTGGGTCAGTGGTGTACGACAGAAAGAATCGTGTTTCTACATACACTAGTTAAATGCATGGTCTCATCATAAATTAAACACGATTCTTTCGTTATTAGTTTTGATTCATGGGATCAGAAAAACGTAAGTTGTCACTAAAAAAGCCGAATCCGAGGTGTTTATAAATTAATCTGATTAATAATAATCGATCAGGCATAAATGTTTTGACTTAATTAGAAACCGATGGATCCAATCCGAGTCATTTCTTAGAGAATATATTCATGAGAGTAAGAGCCCTAGCTACCAACGACGACAGCACCTTTTTATTTCCTAGCTAGCTACCTAGTAATAGCTTGCATATTGAGCGATGGGCGACGACCTACGCAGGTAGCTGGTCAAGGCCAAGGGTGACTCACGAGCTCCTCGACGAGACCCGCATCCATCCATATTCCGACTTAGGCCATGTTTAGATTGCAAAAAATTGCAATCTGATGAATAGTAGCGCTTTCGTCTTATTTGGTAAATATTGTCCAATCGTGGACCAACTAAGTTCAAAAGATTCATCTCGTGATTTCCAACTAAACTGTGCAATTAGTTATTTTTTTACCTACATTTAATGCTCCATGCAAGCGGCTAAAAATTGATGTGATGGAGAGAGTGAAAAAACTTGAAATTTGGAGGTGATCTAAACAAGGCCTTATGACCAGTACTTGGCGGCAACGCATGCAGCCATCCATCGTGCAGGACATGTTTGAAATAGGGCATGTTTGGGCTTCTCTTCGGCTTTGCCTTCGGTTTTGGAGTAGCCCTACTGAACGTTTTGTAAGAGTAGTCATTTTTTCAGTGAAAAACAGAGGAGCCTCTCTGGAGAAGTCATGCCAAACATTCCCATAGTTAGAGGATCTCCAGCAATGCTACCAAATCAACCCCCCACTTATCTGTTTAGGTAGTTACCTATTTTAATACTATCTATTTCTTATTGTTTTCTCCCGCAAAACTATGTAAAACAGGCTTACAAAATCCATCCTAGCAGAGAATGACATGTGAGACCCCACTCACTTGTCGCTATTGAAAAACTTGCCCATCGCCAGAGATAGGGAAGGACCGCACCGGCCAACAACAGGGAAGGGCCGCAGGCACACCGCGAGCGCCGGGGAAGGTCCGCCCACGCCAAAAAGGTCCGCCATGTGCTTGGAGAACCATGCCGCGAAAGGACCGTTGCATGCCGGGGAGCCCAACCCCGCGCTGAAGAAGGACCGCCGCGCACTAGAGGAAAGTGCCTCCCACGTCGGGGATGGTCATGCCGCCTCCAGTTCGGCGAACACCTGAGGCCATGGGGAGGCTCCCTGCAAGACGGTGGAAGTTGCGGATGGAGGCCGCGGGCATCGGGTGGAGTCGAGCGGGGGAGGAAATGAGCGAACCGAAATGTGGGTAGCTGAGTAGGGGGCCAACAGGAATAGTGGTGGGAGAGGAAAAATAGGAGGCCAACAAATCTGCGGGATGGGGTCTAGTAGAGGGTCTGCCGGAGCTCGGTTTTTCGCATCCACTACCCAAAATGGGGATAGTATGTCTAGTAGGGGGTGTTGCTGGTGGAGATGCTCTTAGTTATTACGGCTCTGGCTTCTCCTATACCAATAATCGTAGCAGTATTGTTTATAAAAATCATTTTTCCTCTCTCATCATAAAATAGACATGGAATTAGAAAAAGGCATAATTTGTAGCTTCCTCCAATTTCGGTGGCTCCTCTACTAGCGCACAGCTGGAGCCTAAAGGTTACCGGATAAATGGGGCCTAAGCTACTACTCCCTGCGTCTCAAAATAAGTGTCGTTCTCTCTTCCTAAGGAGTCAAACACTTTCAACTTTGACCGAATATATATAAGAAAATATTAATATTTATATTACATAATTAGTATCATTAGAGATCGTCGAATCTAATTTTATAATAAATTTATTCAGCGATATAAATATTGCTAATATTTTATATAAATATAATCAAACTTAAAAAATGGAATGGTACGAATACCACGTTTATTTTGGGAGAGAGAGATTAGCATACATCTGTGGATGGACCACGAAACGAACGAAGGAAACGAAAGGCTTCTATATCAAAAAAAAAAAAAAACGTAGGTCCACGTGATCGTCCTCGTGTCATCCTGTGTGCGCTCTCCTTTTCTTGCTCGTGCCACACGATGATGCTCTCTCTCACTCTCTGGCGGTCTGGCCCCTACACATGCATGCATCAGCTTAGAGCTACCAGCGGCAACGTTTTAAATCATACGGCACCTGCGCTGGCCGCCCGCCGCGGACTTGACGCGGCGCATCATCAACTGAAATTTTGCACGCACAGGCACAGATTTATTATATTTATCATCCTATATAATTAAATTTGTTATTACATCCTGGAATAAGCTAAAATGAAGGTTTTGTTTGTTGGACAAGTACTATGAAGACAAAAGAAAAATGATAGCCAAATTTCGGTATGTTGCATCCAAAATACCGAATAAATTTGTTGACCTCGAATGTATTCAACATTATTGCATGTTTTAGGGGGTGTTTGGTTCGAGCTACTAAACTTTAGTAGCTACTAAACGGTTTAGTCATTTTTAGTAACTCCAGAGTTACTAGAGAGCACTAAAGCTCTTTTAGTAGTTTTTAGTCGTAATGTTTGGTTAAAAAGTTACTAAAGTGACTAAAAACTACTAAATTTAGTAGCTACTAGACGAACCAAATAGGCCCTTATTCGCAATAGTTGTTGGATCTCATTTTTTTTCTTCAGGAACACTTTAAAATATGTTTGAACATTGCGATAATATTTTGGGGATTTTCCAGATATTTATGTATGTTTTCCTATTTTTCTAGAACTAAGCCCAAATTTTGAAACCTTCTAGACATATTTTTATGAGCTCAAATTATTTTATTTGGATTTTTCGTGTTCCAACCTATCTTCTTTTTTTTAGAATTTGCAGAAGCTTAAAGTTTTTTTGTTTGAAACCCCTATTAGTTTTAACCAATATATTTTAATTAAAAAGGATAAAATTGCCTTGTAAACCATCTTAACCTGTGTACAGAGGTAAGTGAAATGGTTTTGAGAGTTGAGGGAGGTAGTTTATCCATCTTGGAGTTTGAGGAAACCTTGACCGACAATAGTTTAGAGAGGTCAAAAGGATTCCCCCCCCCCCTGAGAATATAATTGATAATTGATTGGAAAAACTCCATGTGACCTCCCCAACTTTCGCCAAAGTTCAATTTGCCTCCCCCAATCAGAAAACTTTGTTTTTCTTGTCCATCTTTTAAAATCGTCCAATTTTCCACGGTTGGTTTCGACAACGATTTTGGTTAATATGGCACCGCATCAGACACGCTAACATGGCGCCACGTCAGCTGCTAGGAGGTAAATCAGACTATGTTAATAATTCCGAAGGTCAAATAGATTTTATCATAAAAATTACATAAATAAATTTTCAAAGTGTATCCAAATACTTTTTTGAAAAGTTATGTAATTAGAAATCTCTATTTCGATTTAATATTAAGCATTCATACAAATCTTGTCTAAGCTTGAAAAGTTTTTGAAATCAATTTTACTCCCTCCATCCAAAAGTCTAAATCGTTTAAGCGCCTCGGGCACGGTGACCATGGAGAACTTCAAGTGTGTCCATTTTCATTTAATCACCATGCTCTCGTTAATCCTCAGAGCGTCTATTCGTTTTCCCATGTAAACAAAGGCTAACGTCGTTGCATGTGGTCATGTGGAGATGCATGCGGAGGCTCCTTAGGGCAGTCCCAATGAAAAAAACTAGTAGTTTCTATAACATAGGATACCGCACCAAAAAAGTATCGCTTTTCAACTCATGGTTTCTATGAGTAATAATTATTTTCTCTTTCTCTCTCCCAGCTCTATCTTCTTCCTCCAATGGGAGTGCGGCACGAGCCCCCTGGAAACTGGTGGTTTCTCCCCAATGGCGATTTCATGGTTTCTTGATGCATTGGGTCAAGAGAAGACCTGGTTTCTTCATGAAGAAACCATTTCTATGATTTTTGCTCTCTTTCTTCATTAATTGCGTTGCCACATCAGCGTTTTGCCTACGTGACAAGTCATTTAATGAGGATAGAAACCATCATCAATGCACCATTGGGACTGCCCGGCTGCAGACAGGCTCATTAGAAATGGCAGACAGGCTCATTAACGAGCTGCAGGACGAGCTGGTCAATGGTCCAACAAGGCACGGGAACGTGCACCGGTGACCGGATCGGTCCGGTCAAGTCCTCCATCTCCTCCAACGACGCCGAGTCTGCCGGTCCAGTGGCCCAGCCACCCCTATGGGTGTCGGCGAACAACCCGCCGCAGTAGTAGTCGTCGGCGTAGTTATAATCGCTGCTGCTCCAGCAGGTGACGTCGTCGCCGGAGATCACCGGAGATTCAGTGCCGGTGGAGATGGTGGTGGTAGTAGAACAAGAGCCAGATGACGTAGTCGGAACGATGCTATCAGTGTAGGTACTGTCGTCATCTTGAGGTCGTCGTCCCTTGGTGGTGGTGGTGCTGGCAGCAGTAGCAGCAGGGACGACGATGGTGGTCGTCGTCTCGAGGATGACCGGCGCCTCCAGCGAGTCGTTGGCCGTGCAGGTGTGCTCCGCCGCATACACCACAGTGTACTCTGGGGTGGTGGTGGCGGCGTCACCGCCGTCGTCGTTGCGCTTCACCGTCCGCTTGGCCGGGCAGCCTTGCTCGGCGCTCCATGTGCACCTGTAGTAACTCCTGCATGGATAAGAGAGATATAATGGGCGCCAAGTAACTCAGTGCACTGAAAGTTTTTTTTTTAACTTTTGCTATTTATCTGTCGAAAGATTTTTGGGTACTAAATTTGTCAGATTTCTATACCTTTGATTTTGTGCTTTAAGATTTGTGCTACAACTGTCTACTGAGTCGCATATATATATATATATATAAAGAATCTGACAGATTCAACAGATAACTAGACACTTCCTTTTTTGTTATAGCAAAACAATACTGTGAAGATTTGGAGGCAGTAATAATCAGCTTATAATTCTGTAAAAAAATGCAGCTTTTTATTTGCAAGCATAAAACTGTCTCGATCGATCGGTCAATGGTGTGCTTGACTGCATTGCATGCCACAAGGCACAACGTGTGTCACGACAGTCATATTTGGTTAGCTATCACTAGCAGGGGACCCGACCCAAACTGATGGAAGGGACAGCAGCAAAGGGTACTGATACTTGAGTAGTACACCTACTCCGTAATTGAATCATAGGGATCTGGCAACTGATAATAGAGTATTAAAATAATATTAATAATAGAGTATTAAAATAATTACCTGGGGTACATGGCACCTTCGATCTGCTTCTGCCCGTACTTCCTCCACTGGTACCCATCGAAATCGGGCACTGACGTCACAATCGACTTGCTCTGTTGCTTCTTCTTCCTGCAGATGGAAGAGTCGAGTCATCAAAATGATCAGGGCAGGGGGGCGGGGCCGGGGATCCATTCGTGCAGCGTGGCGTGATGACGGACGCGGATCGGAGGAGCTGGAGCTGTATTGCTGGAGCCATGGACCACGTACGCACCTTCTTTTGCAGCGAGGAGGAGGATAATGCTGAGGCCGTGCATCAGCTGCAGCAGCCGCCTCATCGTGCTGTTCGTCGTCCTTGGCGTCGCTGCCGTCGTCGTCCCGGTCTCTCTTGCTCCCCTGACCCTGTCGGCGCCGTCGTCCGGCGCCGCCGCACGACGACGCGTCGGCGGAGGCGGCCGTAGCCGATGACGACGCAGCAGCAGCAGCAGCAGCAGGTCCGGATCCGCGTCCGCCGCCAGTAGTAGTACGGGCCACGATGGCAGCTAGCGGTAGTCCGGCGGCGGACTCCGCCTTAACCGCCGGAGGCGCTGGTGTCCACGGCGGCGCCGGGGTAGCAGCAGCAGGTAAGAACAGTAGCGCGCGGAGCTGCGCCACGAGCTCCTCCTCCCGCCCTGCTAGCGCCGCCGCCATCGCTCGCCAGATGCCAGGAGCTCCGACTCCTGCTGCTGCTGATATGTTTAGTTTCTCAGCTCGCAGCTCACTCTTGCTTGTTTATAAAGAGCAGCTAGCTACCAGAGGCCAGACTGCTATGGGGACATCACACATGCATGATGCATCATGGATTCATGGTCCCCCACACGCGTATGCACACGTGGCCTTTTTACCGGTATGGATCGGATCCGAAAATAAACTTTCCGCGTGTAGGCCCGCCGGCGGCCGGCCCGCGATCGCCGGATGTGTGCAAGCTGGCCTGTAACCTGGTGAGGATCACTTTTCATCAATAGTAACGGGTTTTCTTCAGACTCATCTTTCATCTTCGTGTTCATCTACAGCAAAACTCGTTACTGTACCTCCCGCCCGTTATTCAGCTTGTTCGTTTGGCTGTGACTTATCGTAAACGATCGTAAAATTTCAGTCGAAACAGTATTTTTCTCTCACACAAACCAGCCAGCAGTACTTCTTCACGAACCAGCAACGATACGAACCAGCCAACCGAACAGGCTGATTGTAGCAACGCCACCCGTTACTGTTTTGTCTTCTTTTTATTTTCGCCCGTTACTATTTCGCCTTCTCTTTTTTTCCCTTCCTCTTCTTTTTTTTCATGGTGCATACCTCCTCTTTTCCCCTTCCTGCGCGAAGCGCGGGTTTCCCTCTAGTTTCTGTATGTATATGTATGTACGTGTTGCACGAGGTCCGTACTTGCATATACAAGGTACTAGTACGTACTACTACTTCAATTTTGTTTCGGGAATGCTTCTTTACTAAGGGGCGCTCGGTGCGGCACGCACACCGTGTGGGCCGTCCCATGTGCGCACCGTGGCCATCGGATGCACAGGTACGCGATGCCCGCGCCACCTCCACGCGTCCGTGCCCGTGCCCGACCGCACCACCGCCCCCAACCCTACCATGGACGGTGACATGTGGTGCACCATCTCTCTCTGTCCCTTCTTCCTCAACTCCAGCGGGCTTAGAAGGGGTTTGGGGGAGGTAGTAGGCCGACCAGGCGGTGGGATGGTGGGAGGGCCGCGGTTAGGGTTCCGACGGTGTAGGAGGTGGCCAGTCTAGGTTGGGGCGAGGGTGCCCATGGCCATGGCGGAGAAGAAGGAGGTCGATGCGGGCGGTGGGCGTCCAGACCTGTACATGAGTGGCGAGGAGGTGGGCGGGGTGCGGTCGGCGACGAGGCAACTGCTGGGCGGGGGCGGCGGAGGAAGAGGCAGGGGTGGGGAAGGAAGGGTCGCGAGGAGGAAGGTGAGCAGGCGGAGTTATGCACGTCTGCACACACGGACGCTAGTAAAGTCCATTTTCTTTTACTCCATTTCTCGTCTCTTCTTTGTGACGATGACATGCAGTGTTTTTGTTTATTCTCAACTTCATAAAGAGTTTCCAAGAGATTGGACCTCATGTTAATTATTAGTTTACTCGAAAACTTCTATATATGGATTGATGTGCTAAATTAAATTGGAATTTTGTTGGATTCTTGCATGTATCCGATTCTTTGTTCCAAGGGAACACATAGGAAAAATTACAACAACAAACCTAATGCCCCATAAAATTCCTCCAACAATTATTTGTTCCAAAGGGCTTAAAGATAACATGACCATGCATATGACTGGAATCAGAGGTAAGTGGGGCTAATGGAGTCGCTTAATTACAGAGACAAGACTATGTAGTATTATTAGAGCTAAGTGGGGGCGATGGAATTAGAGGTAGCTGTCCATGCAATGCATGCAGAACACTTGTTACCATTGTACTCCATGAGGTTTACCAATTAACGATTAACCACCTAGCAAATTATTCATGCCATTTTGAACAAATTTGGAGAATTTTTTTTAGAGAGAATGTTCCCCCGGCCCGCTTTTATATCAATGACACAATGCAAATTATATGCCGTATACATCCCCGTATTCAAGGCGCACCTTCCACATTAGCAAAAGAGACCTAACACCAGAAATAAGATTATAAAATACCAACCTCTTTCTACCGACATCCTCACATCCATCGGCATATAACCATCACCCTGTCAAAACTTCAAAACTGTCAAAAAATCTTTTATTAGCGTGATCAGGTAGAAGGAAGAAGAATAGAAAGTAGGAAGAAAGAAAGGGAAGAAGGGAGGACAAGTGGGAAGAGGAAGAATCGAGCCCCGTCTTGCATCTCAAGCTGCATCCTCCCCTGGCTGAAAGTGGTTTTTATGATTTTCTTGAATAAACTCGGTGTACAAAGTAATTACGTCAGGATAACATATACAGTTTTTTTTATCCCCTAGCTTTCTTGTTTATTTAGAAATCTTTTCACATAACTAGCATATAATCGCTTCTCTATAAAATACTGCTCAAGAAAGTTTTCTCTGAATTTAACTTGTAAGTTACTTTGGGAGCTCTGCTAAACAAACCCCCATGATAATGACACGTGTAAAGCTAGATAATATAAGGTATTTTTATTAGGAGTTGTGCAAGAAATCAGCCTCTAAAGTATATAGTTTAATTATTTATACACATCCTGAAAACTAACTATTTTGCAATAATTGATCTTCTTCTAAACAAATATATGCATACTATTAAATAAAGACTTTTCCTTTTGTGATGAAGAGCAAGTGGGCGGTGGACCTCGACTGTCCTTATACGGGCCCATTTGGTATGGCTTCACCGGCCGCTTCACGAACAGATTCACGCGCACATCTGCCAAAGGCTCCCACACTGCTCAGCTTCACCACCGAAGTCCCCGTTTTTGCGCTGAGAGAGCGGAGAGAGATAATGAAGCCGAAAAACCTCACTTCCCCTCGCTTCCTCTGCCTTTGGTGGGTCCCATCGTGACAATGTCCAACTTTGCCCCGTGCTGGTGCTGGTGCTGGTGCTGGTGCGGTGCGCGGCTTCCGGCTGAATTTTTTATTTTTTAGCCTTTTTTAAGTTTTTCACAAATACGCTTCTAGAGGAAAGATTTCAGAATCTGAACTCTTAGCTCGGCGCCATCGATGCTGGCGCTGAGCTAACACGTTTCGGCGCCAGCATCCCTGGCGCCGAGCTCTTGGGCTTGAGACCCACGTGGAGGTGACATGGCAGGGAGCTCGGCGCCAGCCACCCTGGAGCCGACCTCGGCGCCGTAGATCTTGGCGCCGAGCTCGGTACCAGGGTGAATGGCGTCGATCCTTTATTACGTATGGGCCCCAATCATTTCTCTCTTCCTCCCCCCCTCTCTCGCATCTCCCTCGCCCGAGCCGAGCAGAGCACCACCGCCGCCGCGCCCGGAGCCCGCCACCGGCCGCCGCGCCCGGAGCCCGCCATCAACCGCCCGCACCGCGCTACCACCGAGGCCGCGCCGTGCCCGAAGCCCACACCAGCCGCTGTCTCCGCCCCGAGCCCCACAGCCGCGCTAGCCCCGCGCCGGCCCCGAGCCCGGGGCGCAGCCCATGCCGGCCGCCCTTCCCCACTTCCTTGGCCGCGGCCGCGGCGGCCACCACGCCGGACCACGCGCTCGTGCCACGCCAGCGCCGCGCCGCACCGGCCCCGTGCCACCGCCGGCCGCGCTCGCCTTGCGCACGCCGCGCCGTGCCACGCTGGCGCCATGCCCGCCGTGTAGTGACCGTGCCGTGGCCACATCGCGCCCGCACCATGCCGTGTCGCGTCGACCGCGACCGGCCTCGCCTAATTGGCTGCCCGTGCCGACGTCCGCGGATCAATCGTTGCAAAGGTAAAAATTATGAATATGCAATGTACCTACTTAGTTGGCATTTATTATTTACTAGTTAATGTGATGACTTAGGTAGTTGATTTAGTTAGTGATCTAGTGAGATATATATGTAGATAGATAGAAACATAGATACATAGGTACATAGATATAGTTAGATAGCTACTTAGATAGGTAGTTACATATTTAGTTAACTAAATAGGATCTAGCTATTTAGTTAGTACACTGTATCTATGTATGTAGTTGTTATCTTATTTATTTAGTTTGTAGTTAGAAAGTACTTGTTAGGTACTATCTAGCGTCTAATTTGGACTAAAGGACATGTGTTTCGTTATGTGTTTGAACTAGATGGACAACCTAGTGACCATATATCATGGAGGCACCGTTGAATATGATCGCTATGGATATGTTGAGTTTGTTGACATGCAAAGCGTGCCTGTGCTATTCAATGATAGGCCTTCATTTAGTGAGATGCTTGCACGGGCTCGGGAGGAGCTACATTGCCTTGGAGATGATGGCATTGCAGTTGATGGTGTATTGCACCTAGGTTCTCCTCTCAACATTCTCAGGCGAATGATACCAATTGGTTGTGCAGGTCGATGGGAGAACTATGTGAGATCGGCTACGAAGAGCCAGCTATAATGTTTAGACGTGGTTGTGCGTTGGGTGTTAGTTGATCCCATCCCTCATGGGTTTTCCCCACCAATGGGTCAACAGGCACACATCGACCCTCCCGTCCCGGAACTTGATATGGATGTGGATGTTGCACCTATGGTTCCCGATGCTCAATCTACCCCCAATGCGGTAGTTGGAGATGCTTGTCAGACTCATGTTGTTATGGCAGATCCTCCTCATGAGATCCCTTTGACACAGAATCATCCGAGTAAGTGTCTTAACCGCATGCTTTGGGAGTTTATCCCCTTTCTTACATCCATTTCTTTTATTATTTCCTCATTTCTCTACTTATGTTGCAGGAGACATTCCTGAGAATGTGGATGTGCCCCCCTGTTGCTGCGTAAGTGCACTGTGGAGATGGATTCTGTAGCTCTAATAGTGTTGAAATTATGCATGATTCGGAGCCATATGAGATGGCAAGGGCTCTTGATTCTGATGATGATCGCCCTATTGGAGAGCTGACAGAGAGTGATGTTGAGATGCTGAGGCATATCTTTCTCGGCCGCGATGATCCAAGAGTTCATGAGTTCAGCGATCTTACTCATTCCGATCAGGCATGTGCAAAAGGATGTGATGATGAGCTCCTAGAAGCTCTTGAGGCCGGCCCTAACATGGTAATTGAGAATGGGAGGGTGTTCAATGACCTCCGTGCATTGAAGAGGTGGCTGCAGGCATTTGCAGTGATACGAAAGAGACCTTACAAGGTCTTGCATCCATATGCGGAGCACCGTTACATAGTTGTGTGTGACAAGGAACGCTATCCATGGAGGGTTTGTGCAAGGAAGCAAACGGTCACCAAAAAGTGGAAGATCATAAAAGTTGTTGGGCCACACAATTGTGCTGACCATAAGTTGACACTGAGGCATCGGCAGTTGACATGTACCCTCATTGCCAAGCGGTTGATGGGAATACTGCAGGGAGAACCCAACATGAAGGTGAGGACAATTATCAGGACCGTTGAGGCGTTGTATGGAGGTTATGTGATAACTTATGGTAAAGCTTGGAGGGCTAAGCAGCGAGCGTCGAAGATGATATATGGGGACTAGGAGGATGGGTACGAGCAGCTGCCAGTACTTTTCAATACAATCAAAGCGGTGAATCCAAGCATGCATTATGAGTATATCCCAAAACCAAATGCATAGAAGGATGGGAGGCAGATATTCTTCCATGCTTTTTGGTGCTTCCCTAAGTGTGTCGAGGCCTTTAGGCACTGTCGTCCCATCTTCTCTATTAATGGTACATTCCTAATTGGCAAATATCAGGGCACTCTTCTTATAGCCATATCCTATGACGCGAACAACAAGTTGGTTCCTTTGGTATTTGCTTTCGTTGAGAAGGAGAACAATGACAGTTGGGGATGGTTCTTGAAGCTAGTCTGGATACACGTGGTTGGGCCTAGCAGGGAGGTTGGCGTCATATCTGATAGGCACCAGGGCATACTTAATGTCGTGCGAGAGCAGATAGAGGGGTATGCACCTTTGCACCATCGTTGGTGTACTCGGCACCTTGCCGAGAATCTACTCTGGAAGGATGGTGTGAAGGGTAACTTTGATCTATTCTAGGAGGCTGCTCGACAGCTTGAGGACAAGTACTTTCAGAAAAAGTTAGAGCAGGTCAGAACCGCATCAAATACAGAAGGTAGACAATGGCTCACTGGTTTGATGAGGAATTTGGAGAAATGGACGAGAGCTCACGATGCCGGTGGATGGAGGTACGAGTTTTAGTGCAAAAACATGGTGGAGTCATTCAATAAGTTGCTATTGGGGATACATGGTATGCCTGTGAATGTAATCGTTCAATTCACCTTTTATAAGCTTGTGGCCTGGTTCAACGATAGACACGCCAATGCATTGAAGTTATGGAGTGATGGAGAGATATGGGCTCTGAAACCGAAGGCACACCTAGAGAAGGCAAATGAAAGGGCTAGCACACATGAGGTTACATGCTTTGATCTCACCACAGGGACTTATCAGGTCGAGCATAGGGGCAGTACAACATCCGATGGCGAGGTCTGAGAGTCGAGGATGCATGTGGTTGTCCTCCAAGATTTCAAATGCACTTATGGTAAACCAAGGCGGTACCACTTTCTTTGTTCCCATTTGGTGGCAGCAGCTAGGCATCGCAACTATAATATCAAGAGCAAGATACCTCACAAGTTTAGTGTCGGCACGCTTGTGCACACATGGAGCCCTCGCTTCATGCCTTTCCAGGACCCTAGAGAGTGGTCTCCATATAATGGGCCGAAGTACATTGCGGATCCAGCTTACCATTGGAACAAGCATGGATCAAGGAAGAGGACGAGGCACAGGATGGTTATGGATCAGATACCCGAAAGAACGAGGCGTGGAAGAGGAACCCCATTTGTTACTGACTCTGAGCAGTACGAGTGCGGCAAGTGTGGTAGACTTAGCCACAATTCACGAAGTTGCCATTGGCAGATTAGTGAGGTGCGATTATTGGTTGATTATATTACTTAATATTTGTCGTATTCATTTAATTAATTATGCATGTAATTGTGTCAATTACTTGTATATTTCGAAGTTCATGTTTCATTGCATATTGAATTTCTAATTCATTGACTTTTGTTGTAGGATGGCGTAATTCCACCTGCTCGACCCGACGTACAAGGAGACCCACCGAGGACGTCTCATAGCGCAGGGGCAGGTAATAATCTATACGTTTTGTTCAATTTTTGGTGAGCATACATGTGTTCGTGAAGTAATAGGAGACTATGTTTTATTCCATGCAGGACCTTCCGCTCCTTCGTCCTAGAACCTACAGTGGGTTCTTGGACATGTGGTACGACGACAGGTACACTCCTTTCCTGCAAAGAGCTGGCTTGGATGTCATCTCTTTTTAGGTTCGTCGTGGGTTGCCCAAGTTCAACTCAGCGGCCATAACTGCGTTGGTTGACAGGTATTATATTCAATCATTGCCTCCATTCATGGCTATTTGTTCATGCACTTCTGTAGTTCTCATCTCCTGGCTCCGGCAAGAGTTCACACAGTGCCCCGAGGAGGCAGAAGATGAGACAGTTGGGTACTACAGCAGGGCATGGATCCTACACCTGTTTGCCTACGTTCTCTTCCCCGACATCACGGGTGACACTGCGTCCTAGATGTGGGTCCACTGCCTCAGTGACTGGGACCAGGCGGGTCACTACAGCTAGGGCTCTGCAGTCTTGGGTTTTCTATACTGGCAGCTGTGCGAGGGGTGTCGTCGGACTTCGTCTAACGCATCACTTGGTGGATGCGTGTACCTGTTACAGCTGTGGATGTGGGCGCATCTTCCAGTTGGCCGTCCAGAGGTTCTGGCTCATCGTGAGTGGTTCCAAGGTCAGCCTCCAAGTCGGCAGCCGACTTGGGCATACCTTTGGGACCAGGTCAGGGTTCCGTACGCAAGGTTAGAGCGGGCGTACATTGAGTTCATAAACGAGCTAGACACGCTGACGGCATCTAGTGTAAGTAAATTTTATTTCCCATGCTGGTTTAAAATGGATTAGTATACCATCTAACATCTTATTTGAACATGTTGCAGGTGGAGTGGGAGCCGTACGATGGAGAGGGTGCACTTCCTTTTTAGTTGAGCAACGTTTGTCGGTTTGACGATGACTTCTATAGGGTGAGGTGCCCTCTAATCTGCTTCTATGCTGTCGAGTTCCACCTACCAGATAGAGTTGCATGCCAATTTGGAGTGAGACAGCTTTGGCCTACGGCTCCGTTCTCGACTGGCGTTGACTTACACAAGTAAGCGTTTTGCTATTTCAAATGTCTCATGATGGTCCATTTCTATTAATATGGTGACATGTACATGGATTCAAGTAACGATGACATACGTGCAGGTTAGATCATCAGAAGAACAGAAAGATTTTTGACTGGGAGAAGCACCACTAGTTCTACATTGAGCAATGGGAGGAGATGCACGAAAACTTGGACAAGAACAACGAGCCGCACATGAACCGTGAGTTCAAGCGGTACCAAGCTTGGTACCAGCGTGCGACACATTGTAGGCTAAGGGTACAGTGGACAGAAGATGACTACGCCGACATCGAGTTCTCCGACGATGAAGACATGGCGTATGACCAATCTACTCGTGCAGGAAGGCAAGTGGAGGCAGGACCGATCTTAGACAGAGTGGTAAGTCAATTGCCTTATTTTTCTACGTTAAATTGCATACCAATACATTAGGCGTTCTTGGACCAACATTAGGAGTTATCTATTTTAGTTAGTGTCACCTTCGAGCCGTATCACCCTTATAATACGTTAGATTCTTGTACAAAAGAAAACAAAACCTATTGCTATCTGTTTAGAAATATTATTACTAAGAACTTTGTTGTAGGGCAATACACTCAAATGCTCCATTGAAGAGATTGAGCACATTCGGTCGAGAGTCAGGGACGACTACATGCTTAGCTTCCTAGACATAAGATTCAAAATATTCTTTCAAACATATTATTAATACATTATATTCTTTCAGTTAACATAATTTTGTACAACAGAGGCTATCACGTCAGCTACGTCGTGCGGTTGCTCATTGTGGTTGCAGGACAGACACGACGCAAGACGTATACGTTCCTTCCACAGGTAGAGGAGGCTTGGGTTCCTCTAGCCAAGCAGCTACTAGGGGACGAGGACTGAGGATGAGGACGATGACGAACGTGGACCTAGAGGCACGAGGAGCTTGGCCCTCTCAGCTCCATGACGCTCTCTCGACTCAGCCTACACCGCCTCTAGGCACTAGGCGACGCCAGTCCGCATGACCCTTACACTCCAGGTATGAGCGCTCTCGGTCACAAGGGTAAGGGCAAGAGTAGGAGGCATTGAGGGTTGTGGTAGATGTTAGTATGCACTATTATGGATTTTGTATTTACTTTCCTATAACTATTTCGGACTTGTATGGACATTGTGGACTATTTGTACTGTGCAAGGACATGTTATGTTGGTTGTGATGTTCGTTGTGGTTGCATTTTGCTCCTTGGATGATTAAATGTTTAGGAATATATAATGATGTCTCTGTTTGTAACTGTAGGATGCTCCTAAACAAGGGAAACTCTTGCGAATTTTTTCCGTGAATCATTAATCATACTACACTGCTAAAAAGGCACAAATGCATTTTCAATATGTCCATAATATTAAGTGGAATATTAAGACCATAAATAATGAAAACAACAACATAATGAAAAGTCCAATACTATGCCACATTAAACAACATAATAATACCAGAAGTACGTGCCGACAGTAGACATAGGGGGCAAATGCACTTTCAAATCATCAGTCTGAAACATACTGAGTAAGCAACTCATCATTCGAGTACCAGTCCTCTACCACAACCCTATTACTATGGCTAGGCTCACCTGTGTTGCTCTGACCTGCCTGTCGCCTATAGTTAGTGGGCTCCGCTTCATCTGTGGCCGCTGCGGCTTGAGTGAAAAATGCGTCGTCATCCTCCTCCGCCTGCAAGCCCGCCTCTGCTAGAGCAATGAGCTCGCTCAGTCTGCCAGTATCATCCTCAGCCTCCTGCGCCTGCAAACCCACCTCTGCTAGAGCAATGAGCTCACTTAGTCTGCTAGTGCCGTCGTCCTCATCCTTGTCCCCTCATCAGACAACAAAATCGGTGATTGAACGGTGCGACCAGCTCGCGATCTAAGCTCATCTAACTTCTTCTTCTCATACCTTACACGAGCCACCTCTGCGGCATGTTCCTCACTGCAACCAATCCCTTCATGTATAAAATGCAATCAGTTAACAACGCGATTATATTACATTTAAAATTAGGTAACGAAAAAAGGCTTTCAAGCACTCATGGGCACATAATGCAACAACATGCTCGTTCAAGACCTGCATCTATACTCTTGTCTCCTCCCTTGCCTCCTTCCTTGCCCTCTCCTCCTCTAACATCATCCGCCTCTCTAATCCCCATTTGTTAAGCCCAACATCGATCGGGTTACAAATATCGCGTTGTCTAGCAAACTCACGTATCTTTTCTTTGTGATGTTTAACGAATAGGTTGACGTAGTCAGGTCCATATCCCCTCTTCCATGCAATTACTTGCCTCCCCTTCAGTTCATCCAAGAACTTAGCTTGACCATCATAACATTCCCACCTGCATTTCCTAGTGCTCTGTTCAAAAGAAATATTATATCATATATATCTTAGTAAAAGAAACAAAATACGATTTCATGTTTACCACAAAAATAACCAACCTCATCATACTCAACCATATGGCCGCAATAATGGCATATTCCAAGCTCCGAAGGGACTAGGCCATAGTTGGATTTAACACCACATTCGCATATGACAGGAGGTGCTTTGTAAATTACCCTTTCTTTCTTCTTTTCCTTAACCTTTCGCGGTTCTTCCGGCCATTGGTTCTTAGGACCATACAACCACTCCTTGAAACGACACTTCGCCATTGCAAACACCTAAATAAGGTGACATTAGTATAAGAACACATATAGCTCAAGATTTCAACACATACACTTTGCACTTACTTCATGCTTGTTTGGACACATAAACTCCAACGTATTCTCAGGGTTTATCATAGCTCGATCTCCGTAATCGCACAGAGGAGGTTCCTCTAGTCGTCTAACTACGACTAGGTGCTTCTCCTTCGCCATCATTGGTAGAGGGTTAGGGGGGGTGGAACCCATCACTTGAAGTGCTCACGTGGATGTCTCCCTCTAAACCAATCGTCGAAAAGGAGGTACCTAGGATCAAACTTGTCTGCACCGTCGATCCACTAAAATAAAAAGCACCTCTCATGGTCCTACACAATGAGATTCCAACAAAATATTAGTAGCATACTTACACAAATAAAGAAAAAAGATAGTGGAAACAATTTCTTACATTAAAACGACTGCATGTGTAGAAGCACCGCGCCGCTGTGTCTGGATGTTTTGGATTGAAAAACATGGGCCTGGAAACCACAGTCATAGTTAGAGACAGGGAGGCCAGGAGGGATGGGGGCATCTTTGCTAGACACGTCGGGGTATAATTCTCGAGGACAACCCCGTTTTCGCCAAAACTCCTCCCGAAACATTTCTTGCATCTAACAAAACGGATGTAATTTAACAAACATAAATCAAAACATCACAAATAAATGTCAATGAGAACCATAACTACAATACTACCAATTTCGTTCTAAGAACCGAAAGCAATTAACATTAAACCCTAAACCTAGGGTTTCCCATTTGATGCACAACAATTAACCCATAACATAACTACATGCGCCTAGGTTTGCTAGCTTTTCCACGCCTTTGCATCATCCTACGGTTGTATAATACAAATATTGAGGGATAGAATGAAACCCTAAGTAATGACGATTCTTAGGTTAAAAATCCAACTAATATATACTGAATCGATGCGAAAAAACTAGGAGGGGAGCGAGGATACCTTGCTCTCGAAGATCTACGGATCAAATCAAAGTTTCTAAGGTCCAATATGCCGATTCGTGAGGTAGGGCGAAGTGGGAAGAGAAAAAACCCGAGAGGGACGAGAAAGAAGAGAAAGAAGGCTCGGGCAAGAAGGTTGGGGCCGGGGTTAAAACACAAGCTCGGCGCCATTCACCCTGGCGCCGAGCTCGACGCCAAGATCTACAGCGCCGAGCTCGGCGCCAGGGTGGCTGGCGCCGAGCTCCCTGCCATGTCACCTCCACGTGGGTCTTGAGACCAAGAGCTCGGCGCCAGGGACGCTAGCGCCAAGATGTGTTAGCTCGGCGCCAGCATCGATAGCACCGACCTAAGGGTCCAGATTCTAAAATCTTTCCTCTATGGGCGTATTTGTGAAAAACTTTCAAAAAAGGGCTACGTGTTAGCTCGGCTCCAGCATCGATGGCGCTTCCGGGAGCACGGGTCACCGGGCGCGCGCATGATGGCGCAGGGTTGTCGGAGTGTGTGAGCCGTCGCAGGACGTGGGTCATCAAAGCGTAGACGACACATGACCGTCGGAGCACGTAGAGGACACCGGGGCACACGAGGTAGAGGCCAGCGGAGTGGGGTCGCCGAGGCTCACGGAGTCTAGGCCGGCGGAGCGTGTTTGGTGCGGCCGGGATGGCATGTGAAGCGAGCACGGGAGGATAAGGAGGAGAAAAGGAAGAGAGCGAAAAAGGAAAGAGAATATAAGGTGTGAAGAAAAATAAAAAAATAAAAAAAAGGGAAGGGCATTATTGTCGTTTTTGTTTTTCCTTACCATAAGAAGTTGTTTTATCAAACAGTACACCATAACAGCTCCAACTATACCGGTAAAGCATGCACAGATTGCCAATTAAAACTCATTCACCGATGAAGCAGAGATGTGCCGACCCTAATTTGTGTCGTACCTGTCATTGCATGGGCCAGGACGTACGCTCAAGGGCTGATTGGTTGCCCGAACCAGGCCATCCTTGCACCCTTTGCCTGCTTCACCTCATTCCTCTGTCGTGTTTGGTTCCCTGCCTTGCACGCTTTGCTTGCTTCGTTTCATTCCGCTGCTCTCCATCATCCCGCACGGCTCTGTCTTCTCAATTTCCACTTCCCTCGCGATGCAGTACGGCATGATGCACCCATGGTATAAAGGGTCCATATGTCACACACTCAAAACTCTTATCCATGCATGCAACCAAACAAGATCACATCTCGTACGGGACCAACAACAAAGACAACCAAACACGACTGGGTACACGATTTAAGCATGCATCTCACAATCCTAGACTGCCTCTCCATCCTAACTCCCCATCAACAAAACAATTTGTTTGACACATGGTCCTGAATTGCGTGCACACTAGTGATGTCATCACGCATTCATTGTCGATCATCTCGGGACCCGGGTCGCTGGATATCCACATCACATCTATAGCGGTTAGTGCGTGTTTAGTTGGCAAATTTTGGAATTTTGGTTATCGTAGCACTTTCGTTTTTATTTAGCAATTAGTGTTCAATCATGAACTAATTAGGCTTAAAACGTTCGTCTCGCAATTTTCAATCAAACTGTGCAATTAGTTTTTTTTTGTCTACATTTAATGCTCCATACACGTATCATAAGATTCGATGTGATGACTACTGTAACACTTTTTGAATTTTTTTTTGAGAACTAAACGAGCATTACTCATTTGTTCCTTCAGCGCAGCTGCGCAGGGGGGATGTTGCCTGTTGGCTGTTGCAAGCCACAAAGTCCACAATTTCTCTTTTTGAAAGGGAAAAGTCCACAAATTAGAGCACGGCATCGATCACTACTGCCATACATGTGTGTCCACACCGTTTTGAGTGAGTGTGAGGATGTCACATGGAATGGAAAATATGTGTGTGAATATATACTTATTGAGACGCCGTTGCATATATATGACAAAGACACTTCCATTTTAATTAGTTTATTTCCCATGTTCACAACTTCGCAGCAACCGACCCGAATCATTTATGTCTTCAACGATAATTAATTTTGAATTCATGATGAGTACATATAGGGTGTATTTGGGACCATGGTATGTCAGCCGCGCGAGCCGTGCGGTATATCAGGCATTCTCGTAATTGTCTCGCGTTAACGTTTGATAGTTCTTTTTTTAGCCGTTGCAACGCACGGCCGTATTTTGCTAAATCTTTGCCCTCTTTTCTATAAATTCAGCCAAGCTTAAAACAAACTGGACTTAACCAAAGTTTAAGAATTAATTTATTAATCAGGGACAGAGGAAGTAGATGCAGCTAGCGCATGTGTTTTCTACTGATGCCATGCGTTCATTAAATTTTTAAACGCCATAATTGAATGGCATATATAGCACATAGCCAAGCAACAGTGAGTGAAAGGGAGGGACGGGTTATTATATATACTGTATATGACATAAGTATATGTACGGTGCCAAGATTGAATAATACAGTAATCGGCGAGTTGAATAAAACGGTGGGCCCACGGTGAGCTAGACGACCAAGCTAGCAAGCAACATAGGATCGTACAAGGAGTGTCTATCTACGTCCAGTATGTATGTATCCCGAATCGCCAAAAGTCTAGTCCACACGTACGTGTCGTACACCAGCGGTGCTTGTGTGTTGGCTTCGTTCTTAATTGTTGCAGTGATTAGTATTAATCTGCCGCTAGCTGTCGATCTGCTTCTTTGTTTCATTCTTCCGGTCGCCCGTCCGCCGTCCCCTCTCCGATCCGTAGAGACGACTTCCGAGTTGACGAGGGCAATGTTGTCTGCTAGTGGACAATCGGTAGCAGTACGTGTCACTGTGTCAGTGTGTGTAGTGCCCATGAAGGGCCACACGTACTCCTAGGAGTAGTACGTGAATGACTGAATAATGACATGAGGTTCGCAGCAACGTCATTTTTTTTTACATGCATATATCACTACTGGAAACAGAGACTTTGCCGAGTGCAAAATTCTTTGCCGAGTGTAGAAAATCGGGCACTCGGCAAAGACCTTCTTTGCCGAGTGTTGCACTCGGCAAAGAATTGCACTCGGCAAAGAGTTCTTTGCCGAGTGCCGGGCACTCGGCAAACAAGGACACTCGGCAAAGGACTTCTTTGCCGAGTGCCAGACTCTCGGCAAAATATCTACACTCGGCATAGGCTGCCCGCGAAACGGCGTTCGGTCATGGCCTTCTTTGCCGAGTGCCTGCTGTTAGGCACTCGGCAAAGATTTGATTTTTTTTTTAAAAAATTCTTTGCCGAGTGCCCCAGATCTGCCACTCGGCAAAGATTTAATTTTTTTTAAAATTCTTTGCCGAGTGTCTCAGATCTGGCGCTCGGCAAAGAAAAAAAATTTAAAAATACTTTGCCGAGTGCCCCTGGCACGGCACTCGGCAAAGATTTAATTTTTTTTATATAATTTCTTTGCCGAGTGCTCCTGTGCATGCACTCGGCAAAGAGGAAATTTTTAAAAAAAATTTAAAACACTCTTTGCCGAGTGCCTTATGCCTGGCACTCGGCAAAGACACCCTTTGCCGAGTGCCATGCCCCGGCACTCGACAAAGTTTTTTTAGTTTTTTTGTTTTTTGCCTCCAATTTTTTTGTGCAGCCCTTTTAAAGCACCAGGAACTCCTAGTTACAATTTGGGGATTTTTTGTGGCTTTTTTATATATTTAGTTACTTTATTTCGTTTACTTGAATTTTTCCGAAAAATAGAAATTTGAACTGCACGTGGTACGAATAATGGAGTTTAATGATTCAAAAATTGATAGTCATGTTAGTGAGTGTTGTGAGAGGCCGTATCCAGGAACAGGACCCGAAATTTCGGACATCTTGTTCACGAAATATGTCCGCGAAATTGCGTGTGAAGTGTTTTTAAATTCTATAAAAAGCAAACGAAGTCCGAAAATAATGAAACTTGTTGAGATGTCGTGATATCATATGTGGAGGCTATGATAAAAATTTTAGAAGATTTCATGCACGTTGTCAAGTACGATGCTTACAAACTAGGACATCTCTATATGTGAGATCTGATATCACATGTAGAGATGTCCTAGTTTGTAAGCATCGTACTTGACAACGTGCACGAAATCTTCTGAAATTTTTATCATAGCCTCCACATATGATATCACGACATCTCAACAAGTTTCATTATTTTCGGACTTCGTTTGCTTTTTATAGAATTTAAAAACACTTCACACGCAATTTCGCGGACATGTTTCGTGACACAAGATGTCCGAAATTTCGGGTCCGTTCCTGGATACGGCCTCTCACAACACTCACTAACATGACTATCAATTTTTGAATCATTAAACTCCATTATTCGTACCACGTGCAGTTCAAATTTCTATTTTTCAGAAAAATTCAAGTAAACGAAATAAAGTAACTAAATATATCAAAAAGCCACAAAAAATCTCCAAATTGTAACTAGGAGTTCCTGGTGCTTTAAAAGGTCTGCACAAAAAAATTGAAAGCCAAAAAGAAAAAAAACAAAAAAACTTTGCCGAGTGCCGGGACATGGCACTCGGCAAAGGGTGTCTTTGCCGAGTGCCAAGCATAAGGCACTCGGCAAAGATGGTTTTAAATTTTTTTAAAAAATTTTCTCTTTGCCGAGTGCATCCACAGGAGCACTCGGCAAAGAAATTATAAAAAAAATTAAATCTTTGCCGAGTGCCGTGCTAGGGGCACTCGGCAAAGTATTTTTTTTAAAAAAAAATTCTTTGCCGAGTGCCAGATCTAAGACACTCGGCAAAGATTTTTTTTTTAAAAAAAATTAAATCTTTGCCGAGTACCAGATCTGGGACACTTGGCAAAGATTTTTTTAAAAAAAAAAAATCAAATCTTTGCCGAGTGCCTGCATGATCCGGCACTCGGCAAAGGAGCGGTTGGGACTTAAACGCTTTCGGCCAGCCGGGCAAGCAGACAGCCGCAGCCAGCCACCGCGCCCACGCCGGCCCGCCCCCGCCCCCGCCCCCGCGCCGCGCCCACGCCGCCCGGCCGCCTGCGCGCCGCGCCCACGCCGCCCGGCCGCCCGCGCGCCCGCGCCAGCGCCGCCGCTGCCCGCGCGCCCGCTCGCCCACGCCGCCCGCCCCACCGCGCCAGCGCTGCCCGCGTGCCCGTGCCAGCGGCCAGTTCATTCACCGCAACGCAGCAAGCAGCAGCCAGCAGGACGGAGCAGGAGGCAGGAGCAGAGAGGCCAAGCCACTGAGACGGGCAGACGGCGACTCGAGCACTCGGCGAGACTCCACCGCGAGCACGCAAGACCGTGGAGCTGGGCTACAAGACGGCAGCGAGCGCCTTCAGCTTCGGATCATCCGCCTCCATCAAGGTGAGTGGCCTTCTGCTTGAGGACTCGGACCCTATAGAGTTCCAATGCCTGTTGGATTGCTAGCTAGTACCATAAATATCAACACCAGGGCATTGCTTATTAATGCGGTTCTTTGATAGCATAAAATGTAGTTAGTTTGATGCATATATCAGCTGATTGGATCGAAACGAATTAAAATAGCATGTTGAATTGCTGATGCATATGGCCCTGCTAATTTTGACTGTCAAATCAAAAGTTCATTACTGCATAGCGTCGTCAGGTCAGGGCTAGCTTTACCATCCAGCAGCATATCTGTTTGTGCTGAACAAGGAGCCTTAGTTCTCCTACCTTCGGTGCAGTACCAAATTCTTATTTTTGTTTTTCAGTTCCTATCAGCCATGATAAAATCATAAAATACATGAAATGATTTTATTGTATTTTTTAGATCAGAAACATGGATGATGAAAAGGGGGGAATTGAACTGACTGTACTTAGTTTTCTAAGATAGTTCAGATTGATTAGTTCTACCTTGTGTGTTGAGTCGAGATGCAATGTTGGAGGGGGAATTTAGTATGCTTGTACCTTGTCGCTTTGCTTGCTCTTGCAGTATGATTTATTGGTATACCTGATACATGTAGAGTACTTGAAGCTCAAATGGCGCAAGCTAGGACAGAGCTAAGCTAGTTTCGTATTGACGCTATAGTTGTTTGTCGGCTGGCTGGCTGTGACTTTGTGAAAAGAGCATCATGTGGATTTATTTAGTGTTATTTGGGGTAAGCTTTTTCAAAAGCACAAGCTGCACAAATTGAAATGCTGGATCAGAGTGACGAGTCCTGATTTTACACTGATAAACTGGGTCTGTGTCAAAAACCAGTAGATCATCTAGGTAACACCAACAGATTGTCTTCGTTTTTAGTTGCCATTCAACAGATAGGAAACAACCGGTTCATTTTACTTGGGTTCTCTTTGAAGGTGCACTTGCTTAGTGTTTTGCATTAGCTGGGTTTATTGGTTGTAGAAATACAGTTACACAGATCGAGTTTGATTACTCTCAAGGGAGGTTCTTCAGGTTCTGATGTTCTATATTAGTTATCTTCTTTCATTCACTATAGCATCCCTGTTTTTTACATATTCCTCAAGACCAGTTGATTGAATTTTCAGAATGCTTAATCACAGGTCACACAGTCAACGGATTTCACTGAGCTTGCAAACCAGGAGCCATGGCTCTCATCTATGAAGTTGGTTGTGAAACCCGACATGCTCTTTGGGAAACGTGGGAAGAGTGGACTTGTGGCCCTCAACCTAGATCTTGCCCAAGTTCGCCAATTTGTCAAGGATCGGTTGGGAGTTGAGGTACTGTCATGACTAGCATCTTGCCATGCTTTTTTTTGAAGGTCATCTTGCCATATGCTTTTACCAGCACAAACCTGATCGTTAAAGCTATTTATAATCTGTATGACTGAATTTGCTCATGTATCTAGGTCGAGATGGGTGGCTGCAAAGCTCCAATTACAACCTTCATAGTTGAGCCATTTGTGCCGCATGACCAAGAGTATTACCTTTCGATTGTATCAGAAAGGCTTGGCAGCACCATTAGTTTCTCAGAGTGTGGAGGTATTGAGATCGAGGAGAACTGGGACAAGGTTAAGACTATCTTTCTTCCCACAGAGAAGCAAATGACACCTGACGCATGTGCTCCATTGATCGCCACCCTGCCATTGGAGGTCAGCTATTGCACTGTTACTTGTTTATTTATTATACCATTTGTTTTGTTCCCAGTAAGGCTTGGAACTCGTTGCTGCTGGTCATTCTCAGATTCTTGATTAACCATCAATTCTCAGTTGATTCTCATTGATGATCCGTGCTTGAATTTCAGGTCCGCACAAAAATAGGTGATTTCATTAGAGGTGTATTTTCTGTTTTCCAAGGTACCTCACCCTTGCTTTTCAAAGGCAGACAGTTTGTAGTTGTTGCTTTTCCGGTTTCAACACTCAACGTGTGATGCTCTTTGGTTCTTTTGCAGACTTGGATTTCTCATTTCTTGAGATGAACCCATTTACCTTGGTAAATGGTGAACCGTATCCTCTGGATATGAGAGGAGAACTAGATGACACAGCTGCTTTCAAGAACTTTAATAAGTATGATTCAGGCTTTTGATGTACCTCACAGATCCCAGTTGCTTCCTTCATATTAGTCATACCAGCCATATTTATGTGAAAAATATAGTTTTTTCTACTGTATTGTTAATCATAATGAGTGCATGTTGTATTTTTTTCATTTGTTGTTCACTTGGTGATGGACTTGTGGACTTTGATGGACTTGTGGATTTATTTGGATGGACTTGAGCACTTATTATTATATATGTGATATATATTGTGATGGATGTGATATGTGTGGATGGATGAGATATATATGTGATGGATGAGATATATATGTGATATATGTTTGTATGAATTTATTTGGCATGATGGAATGTAAAAAAAATTAAAAATTGTCATTTTGGGTCACTTTGCCGAGTGTTGCACTCGGCAAAGGACTCTTTTGCCGAGTGCCATGGTCACAGCACTCGGCAAAGCTGGAAAATGGGCGTCCAGAAAACCAGTTTTCCAGCTTTGCCGAGTGCTGTGACCATGGCACTCGGCAAAGAATTTTTTTTAAAAAAAATTCCAACTTTGCCGAGTGCCGGACAGAGGGCACTCGGCAAAGAAATTAAAAAAAATAAAAAAAATCTTGCCGAGTGCTCTGACCATGGCACTCGGTAAAGAATTTTTTTTAAAAAAAAATTAAACTTTGCCGAGTGCAGGGAAGAGAGCACTCAGCAAAGAAATTTAAAAAAAATTAAAAAAAATATTTGCCGAGTGCCAGCCAGAGGGCACTCGGCAAAGAAATTTAAAAAAAAAATAAAAAAAATCTTTGCCGAGTGCCTGAAGGTTGGCACTCGGCAAATAAATTTTGTAAAAAAAAATAAAAAAATCTTTGCCGAGTGCCTCAAGGCTTGGCACTCGGCAAAGAAATTAAAAAAAAATAAAAAATCTTTGCCGAGTGCCTGAAAGGTTGGCACTCGGCAAAGAATTTTTTTTAAAAAAAATAAAAAATCTTTGCCGAGTGCCTGCAGGGTTGGCACTCGGCAAAGTGACCGTCAACCAAACCGGCGCCGTGACGGTCGCTTTTCTTTGCCGAGTGTCACCGGGGCACTCGGCAAAGTTGCCGAGTGCCCGATAAAAGACACTCGGCAAAGAGGGCTTTGCCGATCAATTTTTTGCCGTGTGTTCTTTGCCGAGTGCCGCACTTGGCAAAGGCTTTGCCGAGTGCCTCAGGCACTCGGCAAAGAACCTGAATCCAGTTGTGTATATACTGCGGCTGCGTTATTAGTTGCTGGCAACCAGAACAAGCTAAGCTAAGCTCATGGGTAATTTAGGTGAGTTGGCGTTAATTTGGCACGCATCACACATGCATGCATGACTCCCTTTTTTTTTGTCTTGCTAGAGAAACATACAGCAGAACATACCAATGAGATCAGAAACGTTAGTTGTCACTAAAAGAGCTGAATCCGAGGTGTTTATAAATTAATTAATCTGATTAATCGATCAGACAAATTAATAATGTTCTGACTTAATAATCAATGCAAAACAAACCCGATGAATCCGAGATGGAGAGAGCCTACCTACCAACGTACGACAGCTACCTACCTAGCTTGAGCGAGCGACCTAAGCGTGACCCACGAGCTCCTCGACGAGACCCGCATCTATCGATTGAGAGCTACGACTTTAATTGACAGCGACGGATCTAGACGAAAGTTCAGAGCAGAGGGTGCTAAAAGTTCATCCTCAACCTCTAGCCTCTCCTCAAAATAACCGTAACAAAAATTACCTTTTAAGAGCGAGCGAGCATGCAGCGGCAACGTTAAATCATACGGAATTTTGCATCTCTTCTTTGCGGCGACGACGACGTGTGGTGTTTTGGTTTATTGTCAACTTCAAAGAAAATGTATTAGTATGTTATGAAATTAAAGACGACAAAAAACCAACACTATGCGAGAATAGCACAAACAAGACACCACATCAGAGACGAAACAAGAGGTGTGCATCTGTGATATGGTCTTCGCCCAAACATGTATCCAAGAAACACATATAGCAGATAGAAAACACGTCTTCGATATATAGTTGTGGTCCATCTGCAACCCAACAAAGACGGGCGTCACATAACCTAAGTCTGTGAGGAAAGTGTGTGAACTCGAAAAAATTATCCACTGCTGTTGGTGGATGACTCAAATCCACACCACTCCGATCCATGCGCCACCAGCCCCATCTCTTTCTCTCTCATCTCCTCTGTTCCGACTGCCCGTATCTCCCCCACCTCTCTCTGTCTACGCTGCCAACCCACCATTGCCCCCTCCTTCTCATGGTCACTACATGGCGGATCCATGGAGGGTGGATCTCCTCGATCGAGGTGGATCCACATCCACACAACGCCACCATCCCACCGTTGCCTGCCTCTCGATCGCTCCTTCCTTTCGTTCACCAAACCATAGCTCACTTGACATTTGAGCACCGCCACAACAGTGAAATCCTCCAAAGAAAACCCACTTTGAAATGGTCAAAGGGGGCAGGGGGGGGGGGGGGGGGCGAGAATATTTTGTCCGTCTTCTAAAGTTAAGGTTTGTATTGTTGTCTGCCATTGGTGTACAAAAATGAAGGTTTTCTTTTTCAAATCCAACGACTAATTCGATTAGGGATAAACTAGACTCGACTGTTGATGCAAGGGTAAATCGGACTCGACTCTTGTTGCCAATTAAGGTCCTAGAGGTAACATGACCAAATGAAACAGATACTCAGCTTTTGTTACAACAACCTTGCTGATCATTTGAAAGCATGCATGTTATATCTCAGTATATATCAAGAGGGCCACATAATCTGGAAAAATGACGTGGTAAAACAGTGGATAGCAGAAGGTTTTATCTGTCAGAAACAAGGGGAAGAGATGGTCGAAGTTGGAAGTACCTATTTTGATGAGCTTGTTAGCATGAGAATGATCCAACCTGTAGATATGAAGTACAATGCATGATCAGGTGTTATCCTTTACAGTGCATGACATGGTGCTTGATCTTATTATGAGCAGGCCCACAGAAGAGAACTTTGTCACAGCTATCGATCATTCTAAAACCAACATAAGTTTTGCTGATAAAGTGCGTCGACTGTCTCTCGATTTTGGGCATGCAGAAGACGCAGAACGACCGGCAAGATTAAAACTATCACATGTTCGGTCACTGGTGTTTTTTGGACTTTATCAGTGCTTGATATCGACAGAGGAGTTTCGATTCCTTCGTGTCCTCATCCTCCACCTTTGGAGTGAGCAGGATCACATCAGCCTCGACCTTACAACTGTCTGCAGATCATTTCGACTGAGATATTTGGAGATAGCAAGCAATGTTCGCTTGAATATCAAATGGTCTTTGCATGTTCTAAAACATTTGGAGACACTTAAGATAGATTCAGCAGCAAGTGAAGTTCCACCAGACATTGTTCATTTACCGGGGGCTTGTTGCACCTCACTGTTCCCAGTGACACAAACCTGCCCAAAGATATTGGCTGCATGACATCTCTTCAGACATTAGGGTGCTTTGATCTCAGCAGAAACTCAGAAGACAATGTTCGGAGCCTCGACAAGCTGACCAATCTCCGTGTCTTCGTCTCACTTGTCCTACACTGCCTTATGATATTCTTCAAGAAACCATGAATTGTGTTGCATTGGTTCTCTCAAAACTCCAAAATTTGAAGTCCCTAATTCTGTTACCTGCAGCAGGCTCCTCTAATGCAAATACTCTGCAGACCAGTGATTCAGCTATTAATGTTCCCTTTGATGCCTTGGTGAGCATGTATTCTCCTCCAGCCCTTCTTCAAAGGCTTGAGTTGTCACCGCGGATTGGCATCTTTTCATTCCTCCCTAGATGGATTATATTGGTGAGCTTCGCAAGCTATTTGTTTTGAAGATTGCAGTTAGGGAGCTCTCGAGTTATGATGTTGATATCCTCAAAAAAAATACCTGCCCTTGCTGCTCTCTCGCTGTATGTCAAGACCGCTCCTGAAAAAAAGATCATCTTTCATGAGGATGGATTCCCAGTTCTCAAGTATTTCAAGTTTGTCTGTACTGCACCATCGGTGGAATTTAAGGAGGGATGGAGCTATGCGCCTATGCCTAATATGCGAAGGATGAAGCTAGGCTTCAGTGCTATCACAATTAAGCAATACAGCTTGTTCTATGCTGGCTTCAAGCACTTGACAGGCCTTGAAGAGATCTCTGCTAAAATTGGAGATTCTGAAGTTGATGAGCACCGTAGAAAGGGTGCACAGTCTGCGTTGGAGGCCGCCTTTAGCCCTCGTAAGATTAACATCCAGTGGGTGGATTAGATGTTTTATGGCCGCCAGACACTACCAAATACTTATATGATACCAAATCAAGGCTTAGATGCACGTACAATATGGAGTTCAAGAAATCGGTTCACAGGAAGATACAAACACAAGAGCTGACAGTAGGTAAGCTTAAGGCCCACCCCTTCCGAAAAAAAAAATTACGCTCCCCCCCCCCCCCCCCCCCCCCCCCCCCCCCCGCCCCCCACCCCACCCAAAAAAAAAAAAAATCCTCGTATTACTCTTCTCCTCTATTCTGCAGACAATAGAGCTAAACCGTTGTTTTAATGGCTGCTAACCGTTTTTGGCAGAAGGATTACTCCATCATCAGCAATCTCTTTGCATAGGCATCGTCCAGGTAATATCTACTGCATCCGTCTCAAAATAAATCAATTTCTAAAATTACCATAGGTCAAATTATAAAGTTTGACCAACTTTATATGAAAGGGTAATAACAAACATGATACCAAATGAGTGTATTATAAAAATATATTTCGCGGTGTATGCAGTGATACTAATTTGATCTCATAAATATTGGTGCTCTTTTCTATAATTTGGTCAAACTTAAAATAGTTTGCCTTCGGATAACTCTAGAAGTTGATTTAATTTGAGATGGAAGGAGTATTCTTCTTGTGCTTTATATATCTCTATGGTTTTTAGAACCCCAAATATATTCATCAGTTTAGTATTCTTGTTTTACCGTAAATTGGTTAATGCTGATTTTTGTTCTGTTCTCCTTCTAAACGACTTTGAAAAAAACTAAGAGAAAATAGAAAAAATAATGTTCAGTATAGAATCAACATAATTATAGGAACAAGTACCCGCATCTCACCGTTGCTGTTAGAATTAATAAGGGTCTAATATATGTACAGTATCTAATTACGTTAGGACGTCAAGTTGTATTAAAAATTATGTTCGGCTAATCTCATCTTGGGCACGTAGATGTCACACCCAATTTTAAGAATAAAATAGGATGCATAATATTATGTGCATCTAGAGATCAATCACACACATAAGCCGACAAATTATGAAAAGTATCATCACAAGTGTTTATTACATCACGAATATTATCACATAGTCTTCACATAAATATAATGGAAGTATAAAGATAACTCTCTCACGGAAGCTCCATAGCACAGAGACGTCAACTGGTTGACCACAAGACTAGTAATCCTATAAGGGAAATCGTCATTACCATAGCAATTTGTTATCCATCCGGAACTTTATCCAAATAATGAAAATAAACAAGCATAAGTACATCTCGTACTCAACAAGTGTAACATGGTGTTCATGAGGCTAAAAACTTGACACGATTTTGACTGCATTTAGCTTTTAGTTGTCACAATTTTAGCATATAAGTAGCATCAAGTTGTCATAATCCCGTAGTAAACACATGATCGATGTAAACATGTTTAATGAATAGCATAAACAAATAATTAATAGTGATCATCTATTCCATAAAGGTTCCAAGGCCACTCGTGACCGTGAGCATGGCTGATATACCAGTTTTACACTCTGCAAAGATTGTACACTTTCACGGTGAGTCGTGTTTCCTATTTGCCCGAGGTTTGCAAGGCCCCAAAACTCTACCAAGGTGAGCAGGCATGGTACACTATGAAGCATTTCAAAGGTTCGTCTAACAAGTTAGGGCCGCTAGGTTTTCAATTGGCAAGCAGATGTAGGAACCCCTTTCGAATGGCACAATTCCTTCGCGGCTATACACATAGGAGTAGAGGTTGTCCTATACCTGACTCGTCAAGCCCCTCTTGCGCCATAAAGGTAACCACTAACAAGTTAGAAAAGATCCTCATACTTGACTAAAGCCAGAGCCATGTGGCCCTCACAGTTGTATTGTAAGTCTTGGATGATCACTTACAGATAAGTCCTTAGGGAGAAGAATCTGAAGTCTTGGATGATCACTTACAGATAAGTCCTTAGAAAGAAGAATCTGAAGCATTTAGAAAGTAACTAAATACTCCAGCCTCCTTTTACTAAGTTGCTAAAAAATCATGTTTTAATATTTATTGTATATACCATTAATCAAGTTACAAGATCATGGTTTCGTTGAGCACTGGCATTAGCTACCTAATGCATATCCTATAGGTGATAAGATATACGTCTAATTCTAGGAAATCCTTAATTCAAGAAGACACATGCATATGAATTAAGTGTATTAAGATTAATAGGAAATAAGGATGATCCCATGCTATACTTGCCTTGATCAAAGTGTTTCTAATGACCCTGCTCGTCAAAGTAGTACTCTTGATCACCCACGAATCGCTCACCGTCTATACTTGATCAACACAGCAACATACAAGCATCCAGAAACAATCATGCACAACAAACAAAGGCTATCGATTAGAACAATACATCAACAGCATAGAATCAAGATGAAAAGTTTGTAACACGAATCTATGTCTCGCTATGAACACACAGACGCAAAGTTCACAAAAATCGGAGCTATAACGAAGAAGTTATGAATTAAACAAGATTTCCTTTAGTAAAATAATAAATTAAATCTAACCTCAAATTTCAAAAGTTGAAAACATGTTTGATAGTAGTATGAACCTGTAGATTACACGATTACGAATATAACGCAACTTGAACGGATCAAAACGGAGTTAAAACGAAGTTTTTATAAGCAAAACAAAATTAGTGGAAAATCTGTAAATAGATGAATTTTATTTGAATTGAAATAAATCAAAATTGGTATTTTGAATCTGGAGTGGACTGCGGGTTTAAAATCAGCAAACTAGAGGTGCTCTTATGCAAAATTTCTAGCCGAAGGGGTATTGGTCGATCAGGACCGTTAGATCTGAGTTGGACGGTGGGGATTAGATCCAGCGGGAGAGAGAAACCGACTGGCCGGAACAGAGCCGAGCACGGCGGTCCACCATTGCCAGCGACGAGAACCTCGCCAGTGCACATGAATCAAGGCCTATGTGCCACGGCGGAGCGAACCGAGAGCTCAGGAAGCAAGAGGAGGCGATGGCGATCCTACCCAAGGGTTTTTCGCGGACAAAGACGAGACTGCGGCGGCATGAAGCTCGACGGGGCGGACGACGTCTATCCTGAGAACAATGGCGTCACGGCGTGAGCGAACCGGAGCAAGAAAAAAGGGCAAGAAGAGTCTCGGTGACTTCGCGAACTCGATGCGAAGCTCGACAAGGTGCTTACGGAGGTCGGGAACTCGACGGCTTCGAGTTGCACGGCGCCGGTGCGGTGCTGCTAGGGCTCAAGGTGGCGTGGCGGCTTGCGTTTTAGGGTTTGGTGAGGGTGGCGGGGTGCGGGGGCTCGATATTTAAGGAGCCGGTGGCGGACTCCGAGCCAGAACAGAGTCCGTGAAGGAGACGGTGGTGAGGTGGGAGAAATGGCTGACATGCGGGCCCGAGCTGCCGGTCTCAATGAGGGAGAGGAAGGGGAGCGGGCTGCCGGTGCGGGAGGGAGAGATGGGCCGGCAGCAGGCCCACGCGAGTGAGAGAGGGGGAGGGAGGAGTGGTGGCGGGCTGGGCCAGCAGGCCAGAAGCCAGAGGAAGGGCTGCGCCCTAGGGCCAACATGCCAAAAGAGAGAGAGAGGGGAGTGAGAGGAGAAATCCCTTTTCTTTTTCCTAAACACATTTTCAAATCAAAATTCAAATCTAATTTAATTTCTTTTGCAATTTTGATCAAACCCAATCATCACAAAATAAATATGCAGCAACACAAATATGTAGCTAGACCTTATAGTTGATTTTAATTTAACAAAAGTTATTATTTCTCTAAGTTCAAGTGCTCACAAAATGCATAAATAAATCAAATTAACCTATTTTAAAATGATGTAAATTTTAGGGTGTTACAGTAGAATAGATCAGAAGGGCGGGCATTGTGTAAGCGGTAGAGTTTTACCACCTGTGACCGGAAGGTCCCGGGTTCGAGTCGCGGTCTCCTCGCAATGCATAGGCGAGGGTAAGGCTTGCCACTAACACCCTTTCCTAGACCACACACATAGCAGGAGCTCTCTGCACTGGGTACGTCCCTTTTTTTTAGTAGAACAGATCTAATTATTATCAGTCGGCACTTATAACATGCTTAATTGATCTGATCTTATATTAACAAAAAACAGAGGCATTGAAACTTAAGGAATTCTGATTATGATCATGTCAGATCTAAGCAGGCCCTTGTTCCCGATTGTTTATAACAACTTAGCATGGACAGGATCTTAAACTTAGTTTAATCATAATCACAAAATTAACTAATGCGGAAATTAGATGGTTGGGGTCTAACCCGAACCGGATGACCACATGAATGCCTCTGTAGACGATGCAGGACAGGAAACATTGTCGATGATGTGATAGATCTAATCTTCACCAGATTAGGAGTTTGTGAGTCCTATTGATGAAAAAATCGATGTAGATGTACACCGTCCTGAGAAGGAACTCAGGCTTCCAACTCCTTGCAGTGTCTAATAGATTGGTTTGATAGGGGTTTTCTCGAGAGAATTGGCTTAATCCTGAAATAATTTTTACTTCAAAAAAAAACTGAAATAATCTTTTATAGTCTTACTTTATATACGCTTTGGGGCTGGGGCTGACTTCAATTAACCCTTAGGGTTGCTGCCAATCACGACATGAGCTTGGGTTAGGTGTTGTTAACACCGGACCCATCCAATATCTTCTTCTGTCTGATATAAGCATGAGCTGAAAAACTGTAAACTTGACAGAATCAATGATCTAAATTTCAGACTAGCCATGAACGTAGAATGTGAAGTGTTCATTGGGAGATATTTTGTTCCTTCTTTATTTACAGCAAGAAATTGTAATAAGAGCGGCCATCTTTTGCAATGTAGGGAAAAAGAGGTGGATCAGGTCCGTGGATGGTGTCCTCGTATTGACTAGGCATATATTGAGATACATCACCAGGCAACTCGTGATGCTTGAAGGATTCCATGTAAAAACTGAGATGTCATCAATTAATCTAGAGTGGGAACAAATGACCATAACGATTAAGGAAATGCAGAATAACCCAAGGGTTCTGCAAGAGAGATGGATCCGACTTCTGCAGAACTTGGCTTATGATACTGAGGATTTCATAGATATACAAAATCAATTGCATTTCATGTCCTCACATGAAAGAAGCAAATTAATGCGCATAAGATGGTGGGCGCGCAATCTCGCGCATATGAGCCACATCGTGCCATTGAAGCATAGGTTCAGGATATTACATCACTGGCAACAGTCCACCTCCACCATATGGAGCCACGGTGGAGGCACTGCTGCTGCTTCACCTGGCCCCCCAGCTGGACTCACCAGTTCTCCTCCGTATGTGCCTCGAGATGAGCTCGTCGGCTTGGATCAACCCATAAAGGAGATTCTGGAGTTGCTACTAGTGTCCGATGAGCAAGAAGACCAGCAGAAGGTGATCTCCATTGCGGGGTGCCGCGGAATTTGGAAGACTGCTCTCGCAGCAGCCAGCAGCAGTCTATCACGACCCTGAAGTCCGAGGAAAGTTCCATCGCCGTGCTTGGATTGCGGCCACAGAATGCAACACTGCTCAGGACATGCTGAATATGATTACCCAACAAGTTCAAGATGATCATCCATCAGCCACTACCACCTATCAGTATCTTCTAACGAAACTGCAGTACATCTTGTCGGCCGGCAGAACGTCATCTTTTTCCCTCCTTCCCTTTATATTTTGCAGATAAAAGATATTTAGATTCTTTGAATACTATTACACACTAAAATAGCATAGAACAACAGTAACATCTTTGAAAATACTAAATAAACCATTACAATTAGGTGGACCATGCAATTTGTTTGTGGCTAGCAAAATATATTTACAACTCGAAGAGATAGTTTTATTTTATTTCTCATGTTGGAAAAAAGTCCATTTAACTGCTCTCTCGACAATTTACTTTATCATCTGACCTCCTATGCACAATAACAACTTGAGATACTCCACTGAGCTATTCATGTTGAAATATAAAGTTAATTGCCCAGCTTCCCCATCACCTTAAGCTCTTAGGTTGAACAGATTGTGCAACTCAATATGATATCAAAGCCATATGCCTCGAGTTTGAATCCTAGCAGGCAAGATTAAATAAAAATAATTGTTGTCTGCTTCTATTCCACGTCTAACGCGTAAAAGAGTCTCCACGTGTTGGGGAGTGTTAAAATATAAAAACTTCCCTCATCAGCTTAAACTTTTGTGTGTGAATTGGTTGGAGCATACAACTCTGTAATTTAGATAGATCAAATTCATTAGTAACGAAGTTTGACACATGCACCTATGTTAGGAAAAAAATTACCTCGTATCTAGTGTTCTAACCGACAATTAATTATGAAGATTCTGTAATATTTATAATGAACATAGGGTACAATGTCAGCTATCACACAAAAACTTGAAACTAAAACACAGCTTGTTAAAAAAGATAGAAATCATTAGATGTTATTTGATCCAATTTGAAAAGTTTGTGGGAGTAAATTGAACCTTCACCATATTGTAGTATTATTCAGTTCAGATTATGCATACACGTCCATGAAGTAAAACATGTCGCATACTATTTATGGTGATAAAAATATAGTAAATTGTACTCCTACTTAATTGTTAATTGGAGACCATAAGAAGCACAAAACCTATATTTAATGACAGTAGGGGGTGTACAATTCTAAGAAAAACAAAGACCATCAAAGGGATTGTACTTTTTTTATCTTTCAATGTGTTTCAGTACTATTTAACATATATACATCCACATTAGTTTATGCACAATGCTTATTAGAATTTGTAGAGCTGATATGATGGAAACAAAATCGATCAGTTTCTGTTCTGAAAAGCTTGTTCATTGTTTTTGCTTTGTTAGGTGCCTGATCATCATTGATGGCCTGCAAGAAAAAGGAATGTGGTACGGTATACGGGGTGCCTTGGCTGAATCTCTTCCATATAGCCGAATAATCGTGACCACAAGCACCCAATCAATCGCCGCTGCCTGTAGCCCTGAGAGATACATTTACAAAATGTGAGGTCTTGGAATTTCCGAGTCAAGAGAATTATTCTGGTTAGAGCTCAGAAACCGAGCAGGTCCTACGCCTGCCTTGGAGCATGCTTTGGAAGAATTCTTAGCCAAATGTGATGGTTTGCCACTAGCCCTTGTTAGTGTAGCTAAATATTTGCGTGAGAAAGGAGAAAATGTACATTTACTTGAACTGGGCCCAGGAGCCTTTGACGAATTGGAAAGAGTGCTTATGCAGTGCTACGATAGCCTGCGTGGTCACGATCACAGGTCCTGTTTGCTTTATCTCAGCATATTCCCAAAGGGTCATTGCATTAGGAGGAAGAGCCTTATGAGAAGATGGGTAGCTGAGGGACTGGTTTCCGGAGATGTCACTCGCAGTGCAGAACATGTTGCGCGTGACCATTTTGGTGAGTTGGTTGACAATAATCTCATTGAACCGGTGCTGATTGGCAGTAACTCCGTGATCAAGAGTTTCCGTGTTCATGATGTCATGCTAGATTTCCTCGTCAACAAAGCGGTCTCAAAAGACACGGTCACCCTAATTCGAGAGGATGAGCCCCTCCACAACAAGGAAGGAGCCCATCCTGTCCGCCGATTGTCTGTTCACGGCAGCACAACACAAAGTGGAAAAATAGCAGAGGCAATTGGATTGAATCATGTCAGGTCGTTGACGATCCGCAACGGTGGCCTTTTTTTGAGTTCGAAGGCTGCCAGTTTCTGCGAGTCTTGGATCTTGAAGGTTGCAGGGGCATTGATGACTGGACTCTTCATTGCATATGCAAGCTGATCTTGCTCAAGTACCTGAGTTTAAGGGGTAGCGATGTGTGTCAGATCCCCAAGAAAATAAAAAAACTAGGGTGCTTACAGACTGGATATTCGAGAGACAGGTAAACAAACTGCCTATGGAAGTATTAGTGCTCCCAAATTTAGCTTACCTGTTTGGTCAATTTGAGCTACCTGGAGAACTAGAAGATGAGAAGAAGAGTAAGGTGGAGGCGTTCTTCTCCAAGAAAAGTGTCCTGCGGATAATATCAGGATTTGTCATGGACAGAAATGGTGGTGGTTCTGAGCTCATCCTGATTCGCATGAGGTTTCTGGAGAAGGTTAAGATATGGTGCAAGCATTCTATTACCATCGATTCAGAAGATTTAGCTTACTCCCTCCAGAAAAGCATCTCAAAACATAATGGCCTCAAATCTCTATCAATTAATTTTGGGGATGAGTCCATAAACTTCCTCGACTCTGTATTACTAGAAGGTCCCAGCATGCTCAGCTCCATCAAGCTGCGGGGAAGATTAAGCAGACTGCCTAATTTCTTTACCTTGCTTGCTCTCTACGAGTTGCAGCTGTCCAATACAAGTTTGAGCATTGAAGATTTATCTGGCCTTCAACAGTTACCTCAGCTGGTTTATTTGAAGCTTGTTGAGGGTCGGCATGCGTTCTGGGGCGGCCGTTTCGTTGTGAAAGAAGATGGATTCCTGAGCCTCTGGCCGCTGTGCTTCGACGCCCCCAAAGCTTCCGGAAGTGCATATTCATGAAGGAGGTATGAGCGCCGTCACCTCTCTTCATCTGCTCTGTCCAGAGTTTGCATCTTGCAGTAAATTCAGGGGAATCCAGCACCTCAAACATCTCAACGAGGTTGTACTTCATTCGTCTATTGGAGACGATGAATTTGATGAGTGGAAGAAAATAGCGACGGAGCATGAAAATGGGCCAAAGGTGTACAAACACCTAATTTCGCCATAACATGGCGTGCATTCTGTGTGATACCCACGTTCATAAATTAAGCTGTCATCTGTTGAGATGTAGTGCTTGCAGCTGACCTCCTCCAGTCTATCATCAACAAAATGAGAGAGATAGGAATCCTCAATCTCCCCCTGAACTTGCAGCACATTAATGATTTCCCAAATCCAATATGTAGATGATTACTACGATTATCATGGAAGCATCAGCTAGGCAGCTTCTTGCCCTGAAAAGTGTACTCCACTCATTTGGACAATCCACTAGGTTGAAGGTTAGTTACTCCAAATCAATGATGGTGCCAATAAATTTATCAGAACAGCAGCTGGATCACTAAGCAAGAATCTTCAACTGTGAAAAAGGAAGTCTCCCCTTTACGTACTTGGGCTTTCCCCCTGGGACTGTGAAAGCCCAAAGTCATTGATTTCTCATCTCTGGTAAACAAATGTGAGAGAAGACTCATTGCCACTACCAGATTTCTTAATCAAGCAGGGAGACTCCAGCTTACTAACTCTGTAATCACTGCCATGCCCATTTAAACTGCAAATTTCAGTGCTGGACCAGATAGATTAGTGTAGAAAACATTGCCTTTGGAGAGGAGCAGATCTAGAATCAAGGAAACTAGCAAAGGCAGCCTGGCCCATGGTCTGAAGGTCAAAAATAAAGGAGGTTTAGGTGCCCTGAACTTGAGAACCCATAATGAAGCACTACTGATGAAATTGTTGCATAAATTTCTGAATAGAGAAGACCTACCTTGAGTAAGCTTAATTTGAGAAAGCTACTACCAGAATGGAAGACTCCTAGGAATGGAAGACTCCTAGGAAATTCCAACAAAGGATCCTTTTGGTGGAAAGATATAAAAAAGTTACTTGACAATTACAAAGGCATAGCCAAAGTGAATATCTTTGATGGGAAAACTTGTCTGCTATGGCAAGACCTCTGGAATGGAATGGTACTGCAATTCAGCTTCCCTGAATTCTTATCCTTCTACAAAAACAAAAACATCACTTTGGCAGAAGTAAAATCAACAGTACCCGATCGGCCTATTACAAAAAGGATAGATGTTTTAGTTCATTGCCCAGATAACCAGAGTCTGAAGTCATCTTCAAATGAAATTAACGTGTCATTGCTTAGACTTGTCATCATCATCCGAACCTTCATCGTCATCAGATGACTCCACTCTGTTAGGTTCTTCGCCACCACTGTTACCAGTTTTAGCTCGCTTCTCTTTCTTACGCTGCTGCTTCTTCTGCCGTTTCAGGCGCTTCTTGGCTGTCCGCTCCTCAGCTGCTTTCAGCCTCTCCTCCCTCCGCAGTTGGAACTCAGCAATCTCTTTTCTCTTCTGGTAGTCAGCATCCATTCGCGCTATCCGGTCCTGCTCTCTCCTCCTCATTTGCCGGTACTGTAAAAAGAAGGGTGCTTACAGATCAGATCATTTCTCATGCCTAAATCACTTAATCCATGATTTGCTAAAATTGGAATATGAATCTAGAATCACATTACAAAAATCAATAAACAAGATGGTTTAGAATCACATGACCAAAAGTTCCATGATTTGCCAATCCCATATCCTGGTACGTAACTTAGGGGGTGGGGAAATACATATTCGATCATAAAAGCAGATGCCAACAAGACTGACATTATTCAGCATCTAAAAGAAGTTCCAACATGGCACAGCGAGGAGGGGGATGACTCAATCTACAGTGAAAGGTTACTACGTAATGACTAATGAGTGCAGCAAGCGACAATTTTAGGTTCAGTTCTAAAGCAGAAAAATAATGCCAGCATGAATAATCCTGTTTTTCCTGTCTTACTAAGTAGCACTAGTTACAAAGTATGTCTGCCAAAAGACTTTTTTGCACATATTCCAATCATAAGTGCAAGTTGTTTAAGGATTCCTGTTGGTAAAGTTTTTTTAACCTGTGACCATTAATGTACAAAATAAAACACACATAGATGAGTAACATAAGATTGATGTTACTAATATCCATCAGGAAAGTGTGTTCAACTTTTCATACTATTCATTTCTTTTTGTTCGAAATATCATACTTTTAGAAATTGCTAGTTAAAGTGTCGCATTGTAGACAATGTCCATATGTATTAAACGAAGCATAGTTTAGACCATAGAAAGTACTACAAAGTTGTACTATAATACTTTAATTCAATCCAATGACACAGCATCAGTATTTTTCAACATCCCAACAGCATAAACTAACCACTGTAAGTCTTTAATGCTAAAGTATTAGCTGAAATTCTAACACCGCTGAATTTTGCAACAAAAGGGTTAATTAGTTTAATCAGATAATTTTCAGGGGGCGATAAATTATAACATTTCTCCATTCCTAGCAATATAATCCATCCTTTCACATGTTAATTGACAAATAAATCGCAATGTAGCTGTTATAAAACAAGAGGTGATTACTGCAACTGAAAATACCACACGAAACAGGGAAAATTTTCAACAAACCCAGATCTTAAAGGAAAGTCCCTACTGATGTATCTACACACATAGGAAGGGAGGGAAGAAGAGTACCTGGTGGAAATCACCCGAGCCAGAGCCAGCAGAGGAGCCTGATGTGTTACTGACACGCACAGGGACATTTTCCATGATGCGCCTGAGCTTCACCTCCAGGTCCTCCTCATCCTCTCGCAGTTTTACACCTCCTGAACTCTTTCCTACAGGATCCGCCACAACTAGCTCCTTCCCACTGTCGCCACTAGAAGCCTTTCCTGGTGGTGCTATAGGGACTAGCTGCTGCATGTTGCTATCACTGTTGGGAGCTGACATTGCAAGATGCAACCTGCTTGTCTTCCAAGATGCCTGCACGTGAACAAATTAATGGATATGAAAGTTGGGGTTTATGGACACATTCAGATTTCAGACTTCAAGTTCATAATATGCAGACTGGAGTTTCCTAGTTCCTTTTAGGCTTAAACAAGTACCAGATGGAACACACACAAAACACCAAAATTAATTAAATGAGAGTTTGAGGTCATGCACACAAGGAGCGGAATAGAAACCTTGAAGTTCGAAATTACATGTACAAGTATAAGCAATAATTGTCACAAGCAGGTTGAACATTCACTGTTAGAAATAAATGAAAATACACTTAAGTTAGAAAAGTTTCAATGAAACTATGTAAAAAACTAATGAGCACAACGCTTAAAAATTGAAGAGAATGGACAAACAGGTGATCATAATCATATAGTGGAAACAAGCATATAATTCTTCCTTTGTTCTTGAAGAGAACAGCAAACGGCATTAAAAAAATAATGATAATCATGAAATTCTCCCAAAATTAGTGACATGAGATGTAAGAGGCGGTGGCAGGCTTGCACAGGAACATTGCACCGCCTTTCGCAAACATTTGGGCAAAAGACATAGTATAGCATCTAAAGGTACTGTTTGAGAAACACTGAACTTACTGAACAATCAATAAGCTTGCTCGACCTAATCAAAGAACCAATAGCATTTTTAATCAAACCAACATTTTTTTGATGATGTGAAAGGAATGGGGAATTGCATCTCCCCTTGTGCCAATTTTACTCAGTTCCCTGTATACAGGCCACAATCAGTACAAATGGTGGAAAGAACAATAACTGCCTTATCTATCAGATTATAAGATATGGCCAGCTTTTTTTTTGTTTTTTGTTTTTTTGTTTTTTGCTAGTATATTTTCTAGTCAGTCCACATAATGGCAAAAATGCAGACATGGTTGTGACTTGCTGTCATGCCAACAGACGTCAGTTCCATGCATCCTAAGATCAACAAGAATATGCTTACATGGCGTGTCCATGTAGAAAATTTCGAGTTTCTGCCTCTGCCATATGTAGTGTCACTATCTCTGCTGGAGGAATCTATCAAATTTACACAAAAGGTCAAAGCTTCATAATGGTATTGACATCTTCAACACAAAACAGATTAATCACCAACGACTCCAATGAAGTCATCTTGCTCAGATGTGCTCCCCTCTTCATCAACCTCAGCAAACAGTGCTGATGAAACCTCATACCCAGAGAGTTTCATCTCACCAATCAAATTATTTAACATCTCATACACCTCCCTTGATCTGGGATGGACCTTATCGCCAGCAAGGAAACCATGCATCTCGGATTGCACCTCAATCCAGCTACAACCAGGTTCCTTTTTCAGCCGTCCCTGCCTCATTAGCCTTCTAGTCCTTGAAACATCAACCCATTTCCCTGATTCAGCGTATACATTAGAGAGAAGAATGTAAACTGATGAATCATCTGGATCTAGCCGTAGAACATTGCTAGCAGCAGTTTCAGCCACTTCAACATCTTGACGAATCTTGCAAATGCTTAGCAGAGTCTTCCATATGACAGCATCTGCTTCAAGAGGCATGCTTCTGATAAATTTTAGGGCTTCCTGTGGGCCCTTTGAGCATCCTAGTATATCCACCATGCAAGCAAAATGTTCCAGTTGAGGTTCCAATTTGTAGTGGCTAGTCATCAGATGGAAATACCGGCATCCATCATCTAGCAGACCAACATGGCTGCATGCCCGCAGAACTGCAACAAAAGTTGCATGGTTTGGCACAACATTTGCTTTCTGCATCCTCTCAAACATCTCTAGGGCTTCAAATCCCTGGCCATGGAGCGCATAGCCACATATCATAGCGTTCCATGATACAAAATCCAGTTTCTGCGCCTTCTCGAACATTAGCAGTGAGTCTGGCATGTTCCCACACTTGGCATACATGTCTACAAGAGTGCTAGAGATATATTCGTCTCCAAGCATTTCCTGTTTGATAATCTGACCATGGATCTGTTTCCCTAACTCAATGGTAGCCAGATTAGCACAAGTATCAAGAACAGTGGCATAAGTAAAATGGTCAGGCTTTACACCCATATCTAGCATCTCCGAGAAGAATTTTTGTGCTTCTTCACTCTGTTTGTTGAGTGAAAAACCTGATATGATAGAGTTCCATGAAACAAGTTCTTGCCCCCCAATTCTGCCATGAAGTTTCTGAGCCTCTGTGATCATGCCACATTTGCAGTACATGTCAACAACAGTGCTTGAAACAAAAGCATCTAAACCAAGTCCAGACTTGATAGCTTTGCCATGAACCACCAACCCATATTCCAAAGATTGTAGACCTGCACAAGCCTTAAGAACACTACCGTACGTGAAATCATCAGGTTCCATACCAGAGCGCAGCATTTCATTTAGATGAGCTATAGTATCCTCATAACACTCATTTTGCTCGAGAGCTGCAATAATAGCGTTCCAAGACACCGAATCTCTTTGCTCCATCTCCTGGAATACAAGGTACGCTTCTACTAATGCTTTGCACTTCCCATATAGATCCAGAATTGCATTTCTGACACAAACATCCACATCAAAACCTGATTTAATCGCTAAGCAATGGACTTGTAACCCTTGAAAGTAGCCCTTAACCTCAGCACAAGCACTGAAAACACCTGATAAGCTAACTACATCAAAACCAATACCAGACCTGGTCATGAATTGAAACAGTTGCATGGCCTCAGCTCCTAGCCCTGTGCGCACAAGCCCTACCATCATGGCATTGCATGTCTCCACAGTATGGTTAGGCAAACCAAAGAATGCCCTTCTAGCATCAACCAAGCTATCAGCCTTCGCATACACGTCCACGATTGCTGTCCCAACAACACGGTCAGAACTAAACTTATTCTTTATGGCATGCGCATGCAACTGCCTAGCAGTGCTCAGACATGGCATTGCTGCACAGGATCTAAAGGCACTGGCATAAGCCGGCTGGCTGACCCCAAGTCCCAACCTCTGCATCTGCACAAACAGCTCCAGCCCCCGCGTGTACTGCTCATTCTGAACACATCCAGCGATCGCCGCACCCCATGAGACCGAATTCCTCTCACCCATTCCATGAAAGAAGTGCAGCGCGTCTTCCAAACTCCTGCACTTGCCATACATGTCGACGAGAGCGCTACCGGTTCGGACATCCATCTCCAGCCCTGTCTTCACTGCCAGCGCATGGATCTGAACACCGAGCGCCAGGTCATCCAAGCCACCACATGCCTTGAGCAGGACAGCAAGTGTCGTCCTGTCAGGAGCGACACCATGGCGAGCCATCTCAATAGACAGGCCCACCGAGTTCCGGAACATGCTGCGCTGGCAGTAGCCCGAGAGCAGCGTGTTCCAGGACACGACGTCTGGGTCCGGCATCGCGCCGAAGAGGGACGCGGCCGTGCCGGTGTCACCCGCGTGAGCGTACGCCGTCAGCATGGTGTTCCACGAGACCGTGTCCCGGTGGGGCATCGCGTCGAACACCCCGCGGGCGTAGGCGGTGCCCCCACACCGGGCATACATCTGGAGGAGGCAGTTGGAAACAAACGTGGTGGGCACGAACCCGGACACAAGCATCCGCGCGTGCGCAGCCTGGCCCGTGGCTAGGGCCGAGCGCCCGGCGCTGGCGCATAGCTGGTAGAGGTGGGAGAAGGTGGCGGTGACGAGGAACCCCGCCTGAGCGGGCGGAGGGCGGCCGGGGAATCCTGGGCTCAGGGAGCGTGTGACGTGGCCGGTGGCGGTCATGTGTTAATGAATGTCCGGCTCTCTTGAGTTCCAACACTACTCTCCGACACATCTTTCTATCTTTCCATTCTAGCCTCCTATATTGCAAATTGCAATGCGATTATTACTTGTTAGGAACTACTAACATTGATATTCACCGAATATTTGAAAATCGAAATTGAACAACTAGATGCGGTATTGTTCTGTATTCTGTTCTCACCTTGAGCTGTGATGTATGAAGTATGCCTGGCCTCGCGGGCGTCGAACTCAGAATGGCCTTTGCAAAGGACTCGCCTTTCTGCCTGGTAAATCAAATCAAAATGGGCCAGCACCTGTAATAAGTGGCATCGATTCAGCCTGAGCAGAAAAGGCTGCTCTCTCCCCGACCTACACCTACCGGTTCCTGCCTGCGACGAGGATGCCAAGGTCGGAGCGGAGCCTGGAGAGCGCGGTGGCCGGGGGGAAGGGGAGCGCTGCCGCCTGCCAGATGCAGAAGAACAGCACAGCAGAAGGGGCGGCCGCGACCCTCTCGCTTGACGTGATGTCGCCGTGTCACCGACTCGCCGTCGCGTTCTCGTCGTGCCGCCGCCTAGCGAGAAGCGCGTAGCGGCCGTCCGCGGTCCGCCCGTGGACCGTCCGAGACTCCGATAGTCGGTCACCCAGAGGCTCGGTCCTCGGACCGCGGACGCACCGAGGCCACAGCCACAGGGATCGCCGGCGCCGCCGGGGGTATGGAGCGTCGGCTCGGTGCGGCTCGCCTGCTGGCGGTGGCGGCCTGGCGGGGGAGGAAGAGTGCCTGGCAGGGCAGTGGCAGGTGTCGCGCTTCCCTGCTGGGCTGCTGGCGGTGGCGCGGCACGGTGGCCGGGGGTCGACCGGGCGGGTACGACGGCGCGGCCGCGTGGGGGCCGGCGGCGTGAGGGCGAGTCCGCGAGTGGGCGACGGCGCTGGGGTGACTGCGCGGCTGCGCCTGGGGATGGATGGGGTGGGCTGGCTACGGTTCTGTGAGTAAGGATGACTACTCATGTGGGCTGGTGGGCTATATTATTTACTGGGCCTCATACATGTATTCGGTAAATTTCGGAATTTCTGTTTATACCGAGCTAAAACTCGAATTTGTCATGTCCTTCCTTGTTACATCTGGAGCATATAACAGGATTTGGACAATCATAAGAGGGATGTTCAACACTTCCACACCTTTGACAGAATTGTTGCTCTCTATGAGCTTCTCTTCCCTCATTTCCCCCATCCAGAGCTGTTTGATCTTCTGTTGTTTCATTTTGGGTCGTGTTGTTAACTGAGTTTTCAACACCAAGGCCGCGTTTAGTTGCCCGAATCGGCGCCGGCGAAATCACTGTACATGTACTGTAGCATTCGTTTGTATTTGGTAATAATTGTCTAGTCGTTGACTAATTAGGCTCAAAACGTTCGTCTCGCAAAGTACAACCAAACTGTGCAATTAGTTTTTGATTTCGTCAACATTTAGTACTCCATACATATACCGCAAGTTTGATGTGACGGGGAATCTTCTTTTTGCATAGTGCCAAAATTTGAATTTTGGGGTAAACTAATCAAGGGCCAACTGAATCGTCCATCTGACTAGGATTAGAATCCTCTTTCTGCTCCCCATGTGACACCGGATTAGGCTCCTACTTTACTGGGTCCTGATCTCGATTTGCAAATCCACGCCCCCCTCCACCTTGGAATCTACTACCACCTCTACCAGCGCCCCTAGGTATCCAGCCACGATTGCCTTGCCATCCCCCACGAAATCCACCGCGATTGCCACCAAAACCAAAACCAGTATTGAATCGCCCCTGGTTTGCTGAGGGTTATTCACGGTTCTCCCTGGCTGCGGAGGAGCCTGGAGTACCTGCGAGAACGATCTAGTATCACCACCAAGGGTCGACCAACCAGATGATACCAGGACAACACCACGAAGGGGTGCTGAACCCGTAGATGGAGAAGATCGATGAATCCCCCAAATCCCGCACAGAAATCACACCGCAAACCCCAACCTCAGAGCTATGGCGCCATAGATGAACAAGCCGAGCGCTCAAATCGGCATCAGGATGATCACGTACCACGTGCGGCAGCCGAGTCTGCCTCTCCGCACCCCCTCCCACCGTGGCTGGAAAGGAGCCACTAGGGGGGTTTCCGCCTTCTCCCGCAGCGGCGTCAGGAGGACGACGCACTGGGGAGATATGAGAGGTCGCAGCGCTCTCGTTACGCTGGATCACAACCTTGGTCCCGCCATGGCCCAGAACTCAGCGACTGCGAAGGAGTCGCGTTGAGGACGGCATCCGCAGAAGGCGGAACCAGCTCACCTCCTGTCAGCGCGCTCGAGCCCACCACTGTAGCTTGGACCCGTCCCGCCGAACCAGCCTGCACGCATGGGGTACGCTCTCGCCTTGGCCCGCGTTCGCCGCGTCGTACGCATCGCCCGCGGTACACGGGTCGCCCGTGTCGAGAGGAAGGAGACGGGCCATCCTTTCCCAATCAGAAAGTTTCGTCACGCTAGAACCAAAACACATCCACGAGACTAGACAATGGGTGGGTGGGACCCAGTTGGGTGGGCCGGTGTAATTCTTTCGCTCTTTATATTATAATAATAATAATGACGATGACGATGATGATGATATAGATAGATAGAGTAGATATAGATTGCAGTATACATACATTAGTGTTGGCCAAAAAATTAAGTTAACATATTTGAATTTTAAAATGGGTGTGCGATGTATATTTTAGGATACAAGGAGTACTAAATTTGTTTAAGTATGTCATGGGGAATAGTGACTTGTACCGTATTTTACTCTAAAAACACTACTATAAAAACGTTGTCCTGCACTTCTTTTGACTGACAGCAAGACAACCGGCGAAGGCTCCGAAGGCCAGTGGCTACCGTGTTGTCGATGACGTCATCCCTGCCGACTTTAAGGCCGGCGTAGTTTACAAGACCGGCGAACAAGTCTGAGGAATGGACACATGTGCTCTTCTGCCGCATAGAGATTATATTGACCTCTAAAATAAACTTTTCAGAGAGACCGAGTGTACACAACGAGCATGCCAAAAATTCATTTTCTATGCTTATTTTGTGGTAGGCTACCACAAAATAATGTATACTATGTTCTCCTCCCGCGTGTTGCTGTGGAGTTATATATGCACACACTTTACAATGTTGTTTATTATCTATGGTAATATAGTATTTATGGATCTTCGTCTAGATGGCTATGTACTTTGCTTTTCTAAACTTCTAATACATATATGTATGTGAGAATAAATAAAGCATGTTTACCTTGTGTAGAATGTTAGAAATGCAATGAAAGTTGAATTTACACGTGATCATTTTCAACACAAATTGCTCAATGGACCAAACCATGACATGAAACTATTATAAAAAACCAATTAATACATAATTTAACTTCATGAACCGGTCTTCTCATATGGCCGTCACTATGTTGCATTGTCAAGGGGTGTGTTCTGAGAAGCGACTAGGATTCTAAACGTGCCAAACAAAAAAATTGAACCAACAAAAAAGGGCACCTAGAATATTCATGATATGGATGGCATCTTTTGGAATCGTGAATTATGTTTGTTTTAGTAAAATTTGACTATAGTTTTATCTTGGCTAAGGGCTTGTCAAGGGCAACAAATTATGTTTTGTTTTATTCATGTTGCAAGTTGCTCATTGTTTTCTAACATTTATATACTTCTCCGATTGTAACTAATTTAATATCGGATAATACCATGCTACTGTAAAAAGGATTAATGGACATAGACCATTTTTAATTACAGTGGAAGACCGGCCAAGTCACCGTACCACTTGTGAAAATCATCATAAGCAGAGCATAATGACAATGCCCACCTGACCTATGTAAATGTTACTATATATAGGGCAGCCATTAAGTCACCATCCCTGTCAGTGACTATAGATACATGGACCTAGCCACAACTCTTAATGGTTTTGGTGATTGAAATGGTAACCCAATCACTCAGACTAACATGTATGCTAAGATGCATTTCATGACTTTTCTTATATCACACAAAGATATTAAAGCCATGATAAAAACAAGAATAAACAAGACTTGTCTTATGAATTTGGATTTAGAGTAAATAAAAATTGTATGATGTTAGGTTGAAGTTGTAAAAAATTTCACATGCTTTCGAACACGTAAAAGACCACTAAAACTAAAGTTTGAGGAGAAAGATAAGGGAAAATACCAAAACATCAAAGTGTGCACACCATTCGAATGTTCACATGATTATATGGTCATTTTAATTCGCCAGACCAAGTATTTTTTCAAAATCTTGTACATTACTTCAGAAAATTTACATGGACAGTATGGCCATAGAAACAACGTTTGGAAGAAGGAGCTCTGGCTCAAATACCGAAGCATCAAAGTGCGCGCAACATTCTGGTATTCACATGATGATCAAGTGTGAATTTTTATTAGTCAAGTGAAGTACTTTTTGCAGAATCTTACAGAGCACTGTCACAAGCTTTCTATACTGTACAAGGTCATTTGAAACAAAGTTCGAAGCAAGAAGTTATGACCAAAATTGAAAAGGCAGTTTCCTGAAAATAGTTTCAAACGATTGATTCCGCTTTGAAGCATTATAGGGTCATTGTACGAATTGCTCATGGGCCACCTGACCCAACAAGATGCATTGTGTGGGCTTGAACCATGTTTTTTACCTGTAAGCTGAACCCAACCTTGGAAACCCGAGAAATAGCCCTAACTGGCCCGACTGTGTCCAACGGGCTAGAATGGTCCAAAAATTTTACCCCGACAATCTTTTTGGCCTCGATCTGCATTTGATTAGGTCTAACTGTATCATATGCTAACAACAAGAAGCAAAGCACAAATTATTGTATGGTCGCATGATGATCCATCATTACCATTTTTTGTGTCACTGTACCTTCCGGTGTTCACAAAAATGTTACCATTGTTCGTTGGTGCAACATCTAGTTGAATTCACAGTATAATCCAGTGTTTACATTTATTTCACCATATCATCTAGTGTTCTCAGGAAGTATGACCACTGGAGCAGCATGTTGGCTCGCTTGGGGCTATTTATACCCTTGCAACCAGACATTTTTAAGCGGGTTGGGGAGTAGAGAAGTTACAGGGACTTGCTAGACTTGAGGGTGATACACTCCAATCACATATGAGAGCTTAGTGATTATACCAAATTGTCGGGGTGAGTAAAAAAGCAGTGCTTGGCACAGCTGGAGAAAATTAGAATAGAATACAGGTTCAATCCAGGCCTGTTTGTTAAGGACGGAGTGGAATTTTTTATCACGCTAATACTGAATTTTGAAAACACATCCAAAAGACTAGACAATGGGTGGGTGGGACCCAGTTGGGTGTGTTTTTATTCTTTCGCTCTTTTATAGTATCAATAATAATAATAATAATAATAATAACAATAATAATAATAATAATAATAATAATAATTATTATTATTATTATAATAATAGTGATGATGATGATGATGATGATAATAATAATAAATAGTAGTAGTAGTAGTAGTAGTTAGTAGTAGTAGTAGTAGTAGTCGTAGTAGTAGTAGTAGTAGTAGTAGTAATAATAATAATAATAATCATAATAATAATAATAATAATAATAATATACTAATAATAATAGATAGATAGATAGATAGATAGAGTAGATATGGATTGCAGTATACATAAATTAGTGTTGCGTCAGAAAATTAAGTTGAAAAGATTTGAATTTTGACATGGGGTTGTGCGTTGTGTCATGGGGAATAGTGACTTGTACCGTATTTTACTCTAAAAACAGGTACTATAAAAACATTGAGGGTTGCATGCGACGAGAGGTCTGCATGTCCAGCACTTCTTTTGAGTAATAGCAAGAGACAACCGGGAATACCGAGCCCAGAGCTATTTCTGGCAATTGAACAAGTGTCCGCTGATAAACAAGCCAGCCAGCGATCTTTGGGGCTCACTGTACGTCCATGCCTAGTTTGCTTGCCTCCGCCGGCCATAAATACCACGGAGGACAGCTACAACATCGATTGCCACACACATCCATTCCATCCCTCTCCATCGATCAAGAAATAAACAAGGTTTTGCCAACTTACTTGCTAGATCAACAATGGCCTCCTCGTCGTCCTATTTCCTTCTTGCGGCCGTGGCGTTGGCGGCACTGTTTGCCGTCGGCTCGTGTGGCACCGAGCTCACCCTCACGATCGGTAAGGACTCCAGCTCCACCAAACTATCCCTCATCACCAACGTCGCCATCCTCCGAGGTGTCGGTCAAGCCGAAGGGCGCCACGGATTTTTCGGACGACCCTCAAGAGTCGCCAGCCCCAACACCTTTTGTATATTTTAGGATACAAGGAGTACTAATTTTTTTTAAGTGTGTCATGGGGAATAGTGACTTGTACCGTATTTTACTCTAAAAATAGTACTATAAAAACGTTGAGGGTTGCATGCGCATGCTTTCCGAGAGGTCTGCATGTCCAGCACTTCTTTTGAGTAATAGCAAGACAACCGGGAATACCGAGCCCAGAGCTATTTCTGGCAATTGAACAAGTGTCCGCTGATAAACAAGCCAGCCAGCGATCTTTGGGGCTCACTGTACGTCCATGCCTAGTTTGCTTGCCTCCGCCGGCCATAAATACACGGAGGACAGCTACAACATCGATTGCCACACACATCCATCCATCCCTCTCCATCGATCAAGAAATAAACAAGGTTTTGCCAACTTACTTGCTAGATCAACAATGGCCTCCTCGTCGTCCTATTTCCTTCTTGCGGCCGTGGCGTTGGCGGCACTGTTTGCCGTCGGCTCGTGTGGCACCGAGCTCACCCTCACGATCGGTAAGGACTCCAGCTCCACCAAACTATCCCTCATCACCAACGTCGCCATCTCCGAGGTGTCGGTCAAGCCGAAGGGCGCCACGGATTTTTCGGACGACCTCAATGAGTCGCCAGCCAACACCTTTACCCTCGACAGCAAGGAGCCGATCAAGGGACCTATCTCCTTCCGCTTCGCTGCGAAGGCTGGTGGCTACCGTGTTGTCGATGACGTCATCCCTGCTGACTTTAAGGCCGGCGCAGTTTACAAGACCGGCGAACAAGTTTGAGTAATGGACACATGTGCTCTTCTGACGCATAGAGATTATATTGACCTCTAAAATAAACATTTGAGAGATACCGATGGTACAAAACGAGCATGCTAAAAAATCATTTTCTATGCTTATTTTGTGGCAGGCTACCATGAAATAAAGTATACTATGTTATCCTCCCGCGTGTTGCTGTGGAGCTATATATGCACACACTTTACAATATTGTTTATGTATGGTAAAATAGTATTTGTGGACCTTCATCTAGATGGCTATGTACTTTGGTTTTCTAAACTTCTAATACATATATGTATGTGAGAATCAATAAAGCATGTTTACCTTGTGTAGCATGTCAGAAATGCAACGAAAGTTGAATTTACACATGATCATGTTCAACACAAATTGCCCAATGGACCAAACCATTGTTGATGGTACTTAACAGACCTTTTTATACCATCAACCATGCCTAATGTGGTCATATAAATGGCATAAACCATAGTCACGGGGCTTATTTCTAACCATTTCCATGAGTTGTGATGACTATGAAGTGTAAGAACAAGATGGCCATATACATGCACAAACACATCATCAAATGCTCATTTTGACTACACCATGTCGAAGAGCTCGTCAAGATACATGAATCGAGTTTTGGTTCACCGAATTCATAGTCCGGATGACAAAGTTATGCCTTCCGGAAGATTGTAAGATGGGCCAGGCAGAGTTTGGGTAGAGATGGACGTCGGGCAACCCCCTAAGGCGTCCGACGACCTGGACTTGTGTCCAATGGCCCCCCAAACTTGGTCCATAGCATCTACACTCAATGGAGAACTCTAGGGAGGCCTTGGTCATGCTATTGGACCAAATGGTGGGCCCGGTGAAGCCAACCCATGATGGGGAACCCAAAACCAAGGTTCGTCCATGCCACTGATCCGTGCCACCAGCTAGAAACACAATCCAGAGGCATCCTAAACGTCGATTCAATGACAGTTCATCATCAAGGGTGGAGATTGTGTCCATGTGGCCTCTCCCATGGATCCATGGGCGCACAAACCGAAGAAGGAAACTAACTCCAAACCAGACCAAACTTTGTACCCAAGCAAATGTGGACCGTGGAGCACCAAACCGACTCAAGATCGACGGCAGACGTGCCAGGGGGGCGTCGGGTGACCATAACCCACGTCGGCCGACGTGTGGGACCTCCCAAACTGACTTAGGACCACTCCAACTGACTTATCAGCCGTAGATGCACCAAGTCGGTTGAAAGGTCCTAATGGCTAGAGGGGGTGAATAGCCTATAAAAATTTCTATAACAACACTTAACAAACCGGTTAGACAAAAATGAGGCGAAGCGAATGCTACGGTAGCCTACTAAAAATACAAGCCACCTACTACAATTCTAGTATCTATAGTCTCTAACCACACAATGGCTATGTCATTACACTAAGTTAGTGAGCTCTCAAAGACTAACTAAAGAGCCTCACTATCCACTAGATCCGACACAAGCTAGCTCTCAAAACTAATTACTCTAAAGAGCTTAGCTACACTAAGAATGTAATACAAGAGAGGTGGTGATGTTTATACTGCCATGTCGAGGAGTGTGCCAATCACAAGATGGAGCCAATCAATCGAATACAAGATAGCCAATGAAGTCCTCGGACAAGATGACATAAGATTTTTTATCGAGGTTCACTTGCTTGCCGGCAAGCTAGTACTCGTTGGGGCGATTCACTCACTTGAAGATTCACGCGCTAATTGGCATCACACGCCAAACCTGCAACCGGGTGCTACACAACCAACACAAGATGAGGATCACACAAGCCACGAGCAATCCACTAGAGTACCTTTGGGCTCTCCGCCGGGGTAAGGTCAAGAACCCCTCACAATCACCACGATCAGAGCCGGAGACAATCACCAACCTCCGCACACGCATATTAAGATTCAAACTTTAAAAACTTTGACCAATAATTAGGCTAATAATTTTTAACTATTATAATACGAACTTTATTTGATTAGATTTGTAAGAAATTATACTATCCAATGATTATAAGTTTATAAGCATAAATAATATAATATAAAGCAAATGAATGGTCAAAGTCTAATCTAGAAGACCGTGTAATTCTAACTTGCGCCAGATAAAATATACCGGAGGGAGTATTAGTGTTGGTCCAAAAATTAACACCTTGTTCGCTTGATCATTTCTGTGGCTTATAAGTTGGCTGATGCTGTTTTGTTATGAGAGAAAAACACTGTATCATGGCTGATAAGTATGGCTAATACGATCAATTGAACATGGTGTAAGTTAACAGATTTGAATTTTGAAATGGGTGCGCGTTGTATATTTTGGGATACAAGGAGTACCAAATTTGTTTAAGTGTGTCATGGGGAATAGTGACTTGTACGATATTTTACTCTAAAAACAGTACTTTAAAAACGCTGAGGGTTGCATGCCCATGCTTTATTTATGAGAGGTCTGCATGTCCTGCACTTCTTTTGACCGACAGCAAGACAACCGGGAATGCCTAGCCCAGATCTATTTGTGGCAATTGAACAAGTGTCCGCCGATAAACAAACCAGCCAACGATCTATGGGGCTCACCGTACGTCCATGCCACAATTCTTAATGGTTTCGGTGACTGAAATGGTAACCTAATCACTTGGACTAACATGAATGCTAAGACGTGTTCCACGACCTTTCTTAGATCACTAACATTAAAGCCATGATAAAAAGAAGAATAAATAGGACTTGTCTTATGAATTTAGATTTAGAGTATATAAAAATTGTATGATGTTAGGTTCAAGTTGTAAATATTTTTACAAGCTTTCGAACAAATAAAGACCACTAAAACTAAAGTCTGGAGGAGAAAGATATGGGAAAAATACCAAAACATCAAAGTGTGCGTACCACTCGAATGTTCACATGATTACATGGTCATTTCCGTCAAAAAAAAAAAAGATTATATGGTGATTTTAATTCGTTGGACCAAGTATTTTTCAAATCAGTAATATATGAATGTCTTTTGTATTTCTTATATATTGAAAGTAGTAATTTAGCTTAGTGGAGATGATGTGGATTGTCTGCATTAAGAGGTTCAAAGTTAGTGTGGTACGATGATATGATTATCAGTGGATGATGACGTGGATAATTTACTGGGATATGACGAGGATGACTTGTATATTAGGATAGGGGATGAACTTGCAGTGAGGAATCATGTTAATTCAAACCTCCGTACGTGAGATGCTAACCAATTAAGGCATGAGCTCTCTATATAAATAGACATTTATTCAGCCTGTTCGCTTGTTCGTAAACGATCGTAAATTTCCAGCCAGGAACAGTATTTTTCTCTCACACCAAATCAACCAGCAGTAAATAATCCACGATCGTTTACGGCCTCCCGAACAGACTGATTATGGGGGAACAAAGCGAAGACTATACACATCAACATATGGACCACTCCATAGTGAATTACATGCAAAAGAAAAAAAAACGAGAACTAGCAAAAGAAACAGACATGTTACGACGACCGCGTTTCCTCACAGGCCGGGAGCTGAGATCAACTGCATGCTACAGCGCACGACCGACCGGGGTTCGAAGGCTGGCCCACGAAGGGCTCGAGGCCGCCTCACGTCAAACAGAGCCAGGGGCGAAAACATAGATGAGCCCTAGCGGCCCTCGCTCGATCTGCTCAGAAGCACACAGGGTCATCTCGACCTTCTCGTTTGATCCTAACCTCGAGCCATGCCCACAGAATCTCCATCGAGGGGAGGCCAGCGGGCCACCTGAGTCGGTCTCTGGAACGGCTAAGGCATCGGCCGGGAGGCAGGTTAAGGAGTAGTGGAATGCCACATGAAGGCTATGCCGACCCAGTTACGAACGACGGACCCGGATTCCGCTCGAACGTGTCCGTTAATGAGCTCACCGAGCGCGTCACTTGAGCCATTAAGGCAACCGACGTTAGCTCAGCCCCTCCGGTTGCAAAAACCACGGATGTGGTAATGCACGAAACTAGACCAACCCCTACCAAATCCAACGGGGCTCAGGGGCTCGGTCGCCCGACGCCGACTCGGGAAACCAACCAACCGCGTAGGTCGTGGGCGGGACAAACACGGGCGAACACCCCAATCGGCAGAAACACAGGAGTCTGCGGCCCTAGGAAAGAGTACCAAGATACTCAGCCTCCAACTGACTCACCAGTCAAACGCAGGCTCGGGGGCTACACCCATCAGGTGCGCTCGCGCACACCTGCTGACAAGTAAAAAAAAACCCCAGACGATTCTACCTGAATCACCCAGGGGCTCGGGGGCTCCTGTAGGGTTCATAAACCTAGGGTCCCTAATGGGCCCACTTCCTAGCAAAAGCTCAACCCAGCAAAGAGCATTACAAATGACGTGCAACTCCTGGGCTGGCCCAGATACCTAACGACAGGCTGGAAGAGCGATCCAGTATCTGACCAGAAGGCCTGGCCAAGGAGGGGATGACGCTCACTTTCGGCTTCTACCCGCTTCTCCGACTAGAAGGCCTGGCCAAGGAGGGGACGATGCTTCCTTCCAACTTTGACCCGCTTCTCCGACCGAAAGGCCTAGCCAAGGAGGGGACGATGCTTGCTTCCGACTCTGACCCCTTCTTCGACTGGAAGGTCTGGCCAAGGAGGGGACGACGCTCGCTTTCGGCTCCGACCTGCTTCTCCGACCAGAAGGCCTGGTTAAGGAGGGGACGGCGCTCGCTTCCGACTCCGACCTGCTTCTCCGACCGGGAATACACCGAACCTCTGCTTACGGCTCTTCTTCGACCGGCGCGGTCGGAGCCAACTGGGAACAACCGGCCGGGGACACCACTTAGTGAGGACCCAAGAAATTAGGCGGAGCAGATAAGGCAAGGTGCTCAAGTCAAACCGCAATACCGAGGACCGTACCCTGTACACCTGCAGAACAGTACTGTCAGGGCATGCCAGAAGGGTGCTTTGCAACCTTCTAGATATGTCAGAACATGAACAGTATTGTGGGCACTGACATGTCCTACAATATGGTAGGTGCCGACATTTGCCATACAAAAAAAAAGATGGAGCCTATCACATGCATCTGGGCATCAACGGTATTGTGGGTGCCGACAAACTGTCTTGTACCCGACGGCGT